>NC_071516.1:23006575-23259075 GCF_027887155.1 Malaclemys terrapin pileata | reverse complement strand
GTGTGTCTGTGTATAATATATATACATAGGTTTTTTTGTCTGGTGGGGAAAAAAAAATTCCCTGGAACCTAATTCTTCCCCCCCCGCAATTTACATTAATTCTTAACGTTTTGCTTAAAGTAGCATTTTTCAGGAACATAACTACAACGTTAAGTGAGGAGTTACCGTATGTTATAAAGCATGGCAATTAAAAACAAAAAAGACACACAACTTGGGGCAACCCAGTTATTGTTGCATTAAGGCTGTTTTAAATCAGGAAAAATGTAATATTCTAGATCAACATTAATTAGCACTTCATATAGCCTGTATATTTTTTATACACAACAAACAAGAAAAAATCTTATGTGCAATAAAGATAACACTAAGATTAAAACATGACAAACTGAATGTATAACATAATTTATCTTCTGCATTTATTGTAACTGAAACTTAACCCTTCTAATTTGCCTGATTTAAGAACATTGAATAATTGTAAATGTCCATGATGGTTTTTTATCCTTGTTTACTAGTATCTTAAGTGTGGGTTTGTCCTTTGCTATATGTCTCTCTTAAATGCAATAATCCTCTTAATGCCAATTTTGTGATCTATGCAGAATGTTCCTGTCAGGCTAACAAATTCTTTCAGAATTTGTAAGTGTCTTGTATATTTGTGTGTTCAAAATTGATGATGGACTTTTCTCTTGAATGAGATTTCCCCCCCCCTTTATATAAAGGATTCTAAGTTTACTGTAACAGTGTTTCCTGTATGGGCTATTGTTGCTGTGATTGAAAAAAGCAACATTTACATAGAATCCTAGAATATCAGGGTTGGAAGGGACCTCAGGAGGTCATCTAGTCCAACCCCCTGCTCAAAGCAGGACCAATCCCCAGACAGATTTTTTGCCCCACATCCCTAAATGGGCCCACTCAAGCATTTAATTCACAACCTTGGGTTTAGCAGGCCCATGCTCAAACCACTGAGATCTTTTGTATTGCTTGTAATTTCAAAATGTATCCAAATAAACAGCCAGGATTTTAAGATTACTCTTATTACAGTCAGACATAATTTTCTCCAGAAGAGTTTGCGACACAATTTTTATTTATTATCTAATAGTTAATTGCAAGACTATATTAACTAGGTAATGTTGTATAAAAGCATCACTTAAGATTAATTACAATAGTCATAGTGTTGCTCTCACATTATTTATGTGCATGATAAAGAGTGCTAGTGATTTGAGAAGCCAGTGAAATGTGACTGGGGATTTTGTGGTTCTGTGAGGTTTTTCACCCTCTCTGTCAAAGATTTAATAAAGCATCAGGGTAATTGAACTTAATTGTCTGGTGATTCTTTTCCCAAACCATCAGCTGCCTGGTATAAAGTGCAATGATTTTGGTGCATATATCCTTGTGGTATCTACCACTCATGGTAGAGAAGAAACTTGAGCTGGTTGTAATGAATATAATAGGGATTCTTTATTGAAGCTGTTGGACAAAGATCCTGTGGCTCTCCTTAGGTTGAGCCACTACTTCAAATACAGCCTGTGCTGCCTTGTCTTATCATACAGCAGAGGCTCTCAAACTTTATTGCACCACGTCCCACTCTGACAAAACCCAAGCCCCCACCACCCTAGGTGGGGGGCAAAGCCAAAGCTCAAGGCCTTCAGCCCCAGGCAGGGAGCCTGTAACCTGAGCCCCGCTGCCCAGGGCTGAAGTCCTTGGGCTTCAGTCCTGGGCCCTAGCAAGTCTAAGCTAGCCCTGGCGACCCCCATTAAAATGGAGTCCCAACCCACTTTGGGGTCCTGACCCACAGTTTGAGAACCGCTGTCAGAGGGTTTTCATAAGGCTTGGCTAGGACTAATGAGTCATGCAAGGGATTATGGCTTGCATCATACTTTTGGTTTGTTTGTTTGTTTTTCTTGTGTGAATTTAAGGCTTAGCTAACATGTGGTCAACCTAAACTCAACCTCTTTTTCTAGTTGGCCAGGTGAAATGAAATCTTGCACTCAGTGGGGTGGCATTTTCTGTGCTTGTCTGCAATGCAATAATGTTTGCATGCTGCATTTGATCAACTCCAAACTTTCAGGGACGGTTGCAGTATCAGTGGGCAGAACCCTATTGCTCTGGATGAAAATCAAAAAACCAGCAGGGAGAAATGGGGGGTGCATAGATCCTCTGGCATCTGGTTAGCAGATTGAGCATCTTCAACCAGTGACTGTGGCTGTAGATCAAAGAACCAGCTGATGGCAGCTTTCCAGCATAGCAATACCCCAATCTCAGCTCTGCTGCAGTTCCTAGTACAGTTTAAACATATTGACACCCTGAATTACTTATCTGCCAGAGAGAAAGAAAAAGGATGGGTTGGAGGTGGGGGGCTGGGGCGTACATACACAGTCCTTGGCATAGGCAAGGGGGCCCATGGAAACCCAAGGGAAGGGGGAATGCAAAAGCTCTAGTGTAACTTGTTTTGCTGGGGGAAATCAGTAAAAGCTATACTAGCAATTTGCAAGTATAAACTATGTCTACACTAGGAGGGTTTGCCAGTGTAGCGATACTGGTATAAAAACACATACAACCCTTTTCTAGTCTAGATTAGGGTCAGATCTACACTTGGATCTGGTCTATACTAGAAAGCCTTATTAGCATAACTATTGGTTAGGAGTGTGAAAACAATCACAGTTGGCACTGAGATGCAAAAAGTTAAAGCTTCATAACTGTTACACAAATAGTCAACATCACACATCAAAAGCTATCAGCTGAATAGCCTTCAATCAAACTCTAACACAGAGATACTCAAATTGAGGCTCAGGAGCTGCAAGTGGCTCTTTGCAGCACACATTAAAACATGGTGTGATTTAATTATTAACCAATCTAAGTTATTAACCAGTCAGGATGCTTTTGGTATGTTATTAACCAATTATAGTTGATAAAAATAATAATACTTGGTCAGTCCCTTTGCTGTGAGAATAATATATATATATATATATATAAAGAAACAATGAATTCACACTATTATGACTTTTGGGTACAGCTGATACGGATTTGGCTCTAGGGTGACCAGACAGCAAGTGTGAAAAATCAGGAGGGGGGGTAATAGGCGCCTATATAAGAAAAAGACCCAAACGCGATTTGGCTCCTGCACCAGGAGGTCTGAGTGAGTGTCACTGATCTAACATGTTCTCAAGCCCCATTTTCCCGACTTGGCCCAGCTGTAGCTTTAAATCATTATTGCTTGAAATATTTTCTCCTAGGTTTGTGCATAGCGAAATCCCCACTTACCGCATTTTACCCCTAAAAGTCCTTCCACGCCCCGCTATTAAAGATCAAGGCACAAAGCCCCTAGGAGCCTGCGCCTCGCCCTGCTCCCCCGGGTGCTGCCGGGCCGCCCCTCAGGGGAGGGGCCTTCTGGCTCCAACCGTGGCGCCCATCACCCTAGTCTCTGGGCGCCTCCTCTGGTGGGGGAGGGAGCGGCCGTGGCCCAATTGCGCCCCCTGCTCCCCTACGACTCAGGGCTGGGAAGGGCATGGCCCAGAAAACAACAACTGCGGCTAGCCCGCGGGACCGATGCTATGGCAACGGCCGGCCAATCGCATAGCTCATCACGTGACACACAGCCCCGCCCCTTGCAGTGGGCGGGGGGCGTCACTTCCTTTTTGACCTTTCACCCCAAGATGGCGGCGCCCGTGGGACCGATGAAGTTTTGGAAACCCGGTGAGGGGCGAACGGGCCCTGGAGGGAGGGAGCCACTGGGGAGCAAAGGCCGGGGATAGGTACCGCCGGTGCTAGTCCTCTCTGCTTCCCCTCGCCGGGACCTGGCCGTGCCGCCCGGCAGGAGCCTCTTGGGCCTCCCCTCGTCCCACCTCCTATTAGCGCTGCCCGGGGCTGGGGCGAAGCTGTTCAGTTCTTACCCTTCCCCACCACAGTGACCCGGAGCTGGTGACTTAATGGTCTGTAACTATTCCCCCTCCCCCAGAGTCTCAGGGTGGGTGGGGCATTTAAGTTCACCTTGAGTTGGCCGGGTTACAGTCCGGGCGCCCCCATCATCTGAGCTGCCGTTCTCCCTGGTCCTGCCTGGCCCCCGGTCAGCGGAGATGCTGAGGGCTGATGGGTCACGGAGTCTGAGCTCTGCTCGTGCAGCTGAGCGTGGGCTCTGGGCTGTAGGGTAAAGGCACATTGGCAAGGCTGCATTGGGGGCGCGGGCGGGAAGCGTGTGCTCCTGCTGCCTGGGTTGAAACTCCCCTGTGGATAAATAGGGTGGTGGGTCTTCAGGGATATCAAACAGGTATCTTTCACCAGCACTAAATTCATGTATACCTCTAAAATAAAATAGAATTAGTCATCTTGTAAACAAGGGACTCCCAACCTTAACTATAGCAGCGCTGCAGCTCTTCTATAATAAAAGCAAAGCAGAGAGCAAATCTAACTGAAATGCAAAACTCTTCCTGAAAGAATTATACCATCTTGTGCTTATGCTCTGTGTTTTGTGTGAGGATCTGAAAACAATTTTATTAGAGAATATTTAAAAAATAAACAATACAGAAAATTTGAAGCGTCAGTTATTGGTCATTGGGGGTAACATACAGAGTATAGGGGTATGTTGGTGTTTTGGGACTGGGCAGCACACATAGTATATACAGACTGCAATGTCCCCAATGAGGGGTGGGTAACCGGTGGGCGGGATCAGGAAACAGTCGATAAGCGGTGAGGGTCTAACACCCATACGGGAAGTAGAGACAGTCATGGGTATAAGTAAGCGGGCTGGGTAATGGGGATGGGGTGACCCTCACGTGGCGGGATTTACTATCACCTAGTGGTTCCAGTAATGCACTTGACCAAAGCAGCAATGAGCTTATGGAAGAGCCAGAATATAGACTAGTTAATAGTAGAGAGAGAGGCAGAAACATTTTGAATTAAAGTAGTCAATTTCCTGGGATATACTGAAGTCTCCTGTGTGTCCCCAATCCCCTGTAGCATGGTCATTGTACAAACACATCGGAAGATCCGGTCCATACACTGAAGATTAACAATGAGAAATGTATACGTTGCTGTAAAATAATCTAAAAATGAGGGAGTCTCCCTCCAAATGGATGAGCCTTGGCAAGTTGAATTAATTTATTTAAATTCAGATGACTACCTGTCCAGTATGTCCAGGAGAGCGGTAACAGAAAACATATGGATGATCGGAGGAATTATTCCCTATCTTTCAGTTGGCATCCAAATGTTATATGATACTGATGTTTAAATCTCTGTCTACAATGGGGATTAAATTCTTATTGGAACCATTTTTAACCTTTCTTTAAACTGGTCTATGTTAAATACAAAATGTAAACAGTTTGTTGAATGTGGATGGGACCTGTCTGTTTAAAAGCAGAATTGAGCAAATATAGTTTAAATCCTTCTGTGGACATGGCCAATAATGTGCAACACAGATCCTACAAAATGAGGGACATCTCAACTGAATAGCAGAGGAGAAAACTGCAGATGATGCATTACCTTAATGAGAAAAATCTTCTCCCTTCCCTCACATGATTGAGCATTTCCAGCTGTCATTAGTTTCCCAGTTACATGTACTGGGAATAAATAGATTTATGAGTTCAATTTAGTGAGTGGCGTGGCTCATAAGCAAGTAGGGTTAAAAGTATACCTTAGAATTAATCTCAATCAAAAAGGTTCCGTTGGAAGACTTATTCTAGCATTGTGTGTTGATGAAATTGATTTTTATTGCCTATTCCTGGTTTTAAATGAATAGAGGCATTCCTGGGAAAAACAGTGAATATGTCAAAAAACTTTTTTTAAAGCAGAAGAAAAGGAAAAAGAGAGGTGTCAAAAGTTAAGGCTTTTGTACATTTCTCATGAAATAGATGTCTCACAGAAGTTTTTAAAATTTTATTTGAAAGACACAGATATATTGTGCCATGTTAGGAGACTTTAAAAAATGGAGATTTACATTTAATTTGGAACAAGTTTCTGTTTGTTAAGCATTAACTACATATGTTTATTATTATTACGTTAGAGATGCTTAACAGCACATGTTAGAAGGCAGAGTTCCTTTTCCTAAAGAACTTATTTGTCTGAGTTAGACTGAGATATGCCAGGCAAATTTCTATCATCCTCCTATTAAAATTGTCTCATGTCATGTAGGCGCAGAAGGTCCTGGTGTCAGTCTCACAGAAGAGAGGCAGAGTGCTGCTGAAAGTACTGGTGTTTCTGTCATCTATAATCCCTATGCATCTCTTTCAATTGAACAACAGAGACAAAAGTTACCAGTGTTTAAGGTATGAAAGAACTTTCTGATATGCTGAATCTCATGCCTGCTGTGTTTCTTTTATAAGTTGTTTTTGATCCTCTCTCTTAAACATAATTTTACAACATGAAAGTGATGTAATGGAAGTCACCATTCTTTTATTTTATGAAATTTATTCTTTGTGTTTACTAGATGTTGGCAAAAGTGAATCTGCTCTGTTTTATTACAACCTTTATGTGGATTTATGTTCAAATATTATATGTTGTGCATTGCATTGATGAAGTTTAATGAATTAATAATTCATACCTTATACTGAGTGTATGTCTATATGTGCATTGCTCTTTGCAGAAATGTATTGAAAATTCTGTTGTACAGATTTGTTCTCCTAACTTGAATATGTTTTGCCCTTCCAGCTTAGAAACCACATCCTTTATCTGGTGGAGAATTATCAGACACTGGTGATTGTTGGAGAAACAGGATGTGGAAAAAGTACTCAGATTCCACAAGTGAGTGTGCATGTAACTTAGCAAAATTGTATTCTTCCAGGAGATCTTACGTAGGATGACAGCCAACTCTTGGGAATGGTGTAGAGACCTTATGGGGCAAGGGTGATACCTTAGGCCCAGTCCTGATATTGCAATGCACTGAGGTATGAGAGAGCCTTACACCTTGTCTCTCCCTTGATATCAGCCAACAAGTTCTGGCATTGACAGAACAAGGAGCAATGGTCTCAAGTTGCAGTGTGGGAGGTTTAGGTTGGATATTAGGAAAAACTTTTTCACTAGGAGGGTGGTGAAGCACTGGAATGTATTACCTAGGGAGGTGGTGGAATCTCCTGGCTTTTAAGGTCAGGCTTGACAAAGCCCTGGTTGGGATGATTTAATTGGGAATTGGTCCTGCTTTGAGTAGGGGGTTGGACTAGATGACCTCCTGAGGTCCCTTCCAACCCTGATATTCTGTGATTGCAACAGCATAAAATCCTTCTGCCACATAACTTATTGGCCTATGTAACAAAGGACCATACTCAGGAATCAAACTTGGGTCCACAATTCCCACTGCAAAAAGCTCCTGCTCAACTAGGAGGCCAACCTTTCTGAAATTTATTACGCCTTCAGAATTCTTTTAAATTCATCACCATTTGTAAAGAAAAAATTTCAATCAGGATCTTTCTAATTCTTTGGTCAAACAGTGACCATCTTTATTTCCTGTACTTCCTTGCCGGAAAATTGTAACATGAATGGGAGAAACATATTTGTATGGCACCTTTTCATATTCCATTAAAATATTAACCTTCTTCGAATGCTTGCACATGTCCATTCCACTTTAGGTGTGTATACGCCTCGAGCACAGTATATGGACATTTTTCTCTCAGTGATGCCTGCCAGGTCAGCTCTAGTGCTCTCTGGTGCCGCGCACTCATGGCGCAGGTAAAAAAGGGAACGGTCAACCCCATGCCCCCCTCAGTTCTTTCTTACTGCCTGTGATGGTTGCTGGAACTGCTCTTCTTGCTACGACAAGCTGTACTCAGAAGTCTTCATTTTTCATCCATTTCCCCTGTTTCTTTCTTCACTACTTATTTATTTTTTGTTTGTACTGTAAATAGCTTTTGTACATAGTTTAGTTGGAGCTTCTTGCTTGTTAGTGGATTTTCATCTGCCCCTGGTGCCAAGGCATGCCTCAGTCACCAGGCTTCAAGTCCTGCGCCAAGCCTATGCCTTTGAGCAACCCGCATGCCAGTTGCTTAAAGTGCTTGGGTGAGGCTCATGTCCGGGACCATTGTCATAACTGCCGGGATTTTAATCCTCGTACGAAGAAGAACCGGGAGACCAGACTGAAATTCCTATTGATGGAAGAGGCACTCAGACCCTCTTCGGAGCCAAGCGAGTCAGACTCGGCACTGAGTACTTCAGCGTCAGTGCAGAGTGCTCCTCCCACCAGGAGGGACTCTCAGTACCATTCCCTGTCACCGGTGCCGAGAAAGAAACATAAGAAGCAGCTGACCAAAAGGGGGCATTCCCTGACTCAGAAAAAGGCCAAGCATGGGGAGCGCAGGAGTGCGACATGAGTCAGGTCACTGCCTTGCCCCCTCTCCATGTGCGGGTACCATTGATTCCATCCTGTTTGCAGGCTCTGTTGAGTCCAGTACCAGATAAGCTGGTGCTGGAGGGACAGCAAGACTCCGGCGTGATCACGGTGTTGGCCACCCTGGAAACATTCATAGCAGCCAGATACTTGCTGGTGCTATTGGTACTGCCATCGCTGGCAGTGCAAGAGCTGGTGTTGGTGGTGTAGGTGGGCAGAAGGGAGCACGTCACCTCAAGCTGCTGCTTGGTACCTGGCCCCTTGGTACCATCTAGGGGGAAACTGTCCCTGCTATCCTCAATGCTGGCCTCCCCACCTTGGCACTGATCTCTGGAGCCGATGAGTACCGCACAGCTATGGTCTCCGGAGGAAGGCTCATCGTCTGAGTCAGAAGTGGGGTCGGATACCCAACAGATGGGTTGCTGTCGGTACCCTCCTGTTCAGACCTATGTGGTGATAGACCTGGACACAGGGGTACCTCCAAGTGCTTGATCCAGTGGGCACTGACCTGTGTCAAGGCAATGGCCATTTTGGAACCCTTGGGGTTTTCCCCTGATGTCAGGGGCACATTCCAGATGCTTATATTTGAAGGCTTCAGAGAGAAGGGTTCCTCCATCCCATCACACAGCACCCGACCTGGACTCCGGTACTGATCCTGGTACCGATACATAGGACCTAGACCTGCGGGACACAGTCGGTGCAGAAGGAGAAGAGGAGGGCCCCTTGCCAGTGCAGGCTTCCTCCTCCTCCCTGGACAAGGCAGTGTCAGAAGCGGGCATGTCACGCCCGCCCCCCCCCCGGACAACTTCAAAGCTCATCAGGAGCTGATGAAGAGGTGGCCTTGAACTTAGGGCTGCATGTGGAGGTAGTCAAAGAATCCTCCCACAGCCTTGTCAACGTCTTGGCTGCGGTAGGGCTGTCTAAAGGGCTGCTTCTCAATTAGGCCATCATGTGACCAGTTAAAGCCTTGTGGCAAACCCCGTCCTCCCTGCCATCCGCCTCAAAGAGAGCTGAGAAAAAGTACTTTGTTCCTGCCCAAAGGTATGAGTACTTGTACTCCTCCTCCCACCCCCCGTTGTGGTCCCTGGTGGTCTCAGCGGCCAATAAAAGGGAGAGACAGGAGCTGCATGGAGAAACCCCTAAGGCGAAGGACTCAGAGACCTATTTGGTAAAAGGTTTATTCTACAGGAGATTTAAAGCTCTGCATATCCAGCCAACAGGCGTTATTAGGGAGATACAATTTTAATGTCTGGGACTTGCTTCCCCAGGAGTCCAGGCAGCACTTCTCTGCACTGGTGGAAGAATGGAAGTCAATAGCCAGGGCCTCTCTGCAAGCTGCTCTGGACACAGCAGACTTGGTAACTAGATCCATGGCCTCAACTGTGGCCGTGTGCAGCTGTTCTTGGCTGCAGTCCTTAGGCTTGCCGACGGAGGTCCAGCAGTCTCTCCAGGACCTTCCGTTTGACAGGACGTCACTCTTCTCAGGGCAGAAAGATGCAAAGCTCCATGGACTGAAGGACTCCAGAGCTACCCTCAAGTCCCTGGGCCTCTACACCCTAGTGCCTTTGAGGAAGCATTTCAGGCCTCAGCAGAGCACCCGTTTCTATGCTTCACCATCCCTCCATGACCTTCAAAAGAAAGCAGGGGTTTTACGTGCAGGCAGCTGCCCCCATACACCTCAGCATCTGTACCTGCTCCAGCCAGATACCTGGGGGGGCTCTAAAGAAAACATTTGATGGGACACCCTAGGGAGGTGCAGGGTCAGCCGGTCCCTTTATACTGGTGTCATGAGCATGCCGCACCAGAGGGTGCTAGAGCCAACCCAATGGGTACCACTGAGGGAAAAATTTCCGGCGACTGTGCTCAAGGCACACATACGCCTAACATGGAATGGACATGTGCAACACATCCGAAGTATAACAGTTACAGAAATTTAGTAGCTGTTTTTTTGTGACAAGTATTATAAAAAAACAACAACCATATTTGCTAAGTATATAAAATCAGCTGTTCTTGCCACATGGCTACAAAACTAGTGAGGTATATTAACTGCTTCAGCATGAGTACTTGACTAATGCTATTCAGACATTTTTCCTGAGACAGGACTACTAAATGAGAGGGGCAGGGAAGGAATCACTAAGAAGAAATACTTACAGTTGTGAATCTTCTCGCTTCTCAATATCTTAAAATGCTTTCTAAATGCTAATATACCTGTGAGGTCGGGGTAGTAGTAGTATACGTATTTTATAGTGGGGTCAACTAATGCACAAAATCTTCGTTTTTTTACTTGCGGTGTCACAGAGAGTCGATGTCAGAACCAGGAATAAATCTTAGAAGCCCTGATATCCAGTACCATGCTTTAACTGCTGGATACATTGTGTCATGTATGACTAATTAATTTCCTGTCTTCAACGTTTGTTTACAGTATCTAGCAGAAGCTGGCTGGACAGCCGAAGGGAGAGTAGTGGGAGTGACGCAGCCTCGCAGAGTTGCTGCTGTTTCAGTGAGTTCTTTCTTTTTTGCTATAAAAATTAACATTGTTGCAGCTTCAAGTTTAAATGATTCTTCTACTGATTCTCCTTAAGCAGAATGTTCAAAAGTTCTAAATTCAATAAAAATTGTACAGTTTCAGATCTGGCCTTACCATAGGAAATTTTTACTAGTCCACATATTGGTTCAGGTTAATTTACTAGCGATTTCCTTTGAATGGATGTATTGATTGTTTGTATCAAGTTATATAACTGAACATTAGTTTCCATTTATCTGTATCACTAAACTAGTGGAGAGACAAGGTGGGTGAGGTAATATCTTTTATTGGATCAACTTCTGTTGCTCTTCTCTGTACTTTTTCCAGTTCCACTATATCCTTTTTGAGATGGGGTGACCAGAACTGGGCACAGTATTCCAGATGTGGACGTACCGGGGGTTTATATAGAGGCATTATGATATTTTCTGTCTTATCTGTCCCTTTCCTAATGGTTCCTAACATTGTTAGCCTTTTTAATCCTTTAGTGACTTGTCTTTCTTGGATTCTTTCATTCTCTCTTGTATGAACTGGTTGCCTTCACTGCTAGTTTGGTAGCATCCCCTTTCTCTGTACCACATGGAATTGTAGGTACCTCAGTCATGTTCCCTTCTTGAGGTCCTCTTTTCTAATGACTATAAACCTAATTTTCACAACATCTCAGAACATATGGGACATTTTGTTTTTGTTGCCCTTTTCTGTATCTTTACATTCAATATCCTTCCTGTAGCAAAGTCCCCATTACTCAATATGGGCTCTTCCTGCCTTTAATAATGCTTCCATGATCATTTCTACTGAGTTGTGCTCTTTTCTTCTGATATGCCCTTGTTCTTCTCTTAACTGCTGCCAGACGTTGCGTTTATGTCCACTGTAGCATTCTCCCCTCAGCCACAATTGTTTTCTTCATCTGTGTTTTGCAGCTTCTGACCATTTCATACACAGACCTCTTTGCTATTCTATATCATGTCCTAATTTCTTTACATTACATTGTATGTGCCACCTGTCAACCTGTACCTATGGTAATATGCTGTCTTAGAAAAATAAATGCTTGGTGGATTCCTGTTGCATTTTCATACTGGATCAGATCATTTATCTATCTAGTCCAGCATCCTGCCTCCAGCAGTGACCTGAGTCTAGTGCTTCTAGAGGGATGCTCCCCTCCATCTTTTCTCTCTCAACCTCCATCTAATATGCCTTCCTGACTGTGTAATTCTGTACCTGACAGACTCTGTATATTGTAAAGATTTATGTTAAATTATAATCTGTGTTCTCAATGGTACCTCTGCTTTTACCCCCTTTCCTTTTAAGGCTCAAAGACTGAGATTGCTTGATTGTAGTTTAGCATATTGCCACAGTGGGGTCTCAAGCTGGGAACACCCTTGAAATTTCTCCTGACTGTCTGGCCATTTGAGGGGGCTGGGAGGCATGGTTGGTGTTATTTATTACTTTGACTGGTTGAAATGGATTTTTTTAAAGAGCACTGTTCATCTGCTCTCCTCACTAGAGGATAGACATTGCCAGAGGGGAAAGAGGAAGTTGCAGAGCTATAAAGGAGAAATAATTTAGAAACTTTAGGACTTCTGTTTGAATTAGCTTTGCATTGTCAGCCCTGGTTATCTGCTTGAATGCTTGGTTTGAGAGAGGAAGGGAGCTGAGAAGATCCCATCTGAAGTAATGGGTTCATGAAGGAATTCATGGAAGAGAGAATAACAGAGAAAATGGGCGATTGAGAGAAATTCATTTTTATGTGCAGGGCAGAGACAAACATACACATGTGGAGATTATTTTTAAAGCCTGTCAAAACAATTTAAAGAGTGTAATTCAAATGACTGTTGAAAACAATGTAATTTTGACCAAATTAATAGGATTAAAATGCACATTGTTTCGTTTTTCATTAAAAGTAGGTGTTGGACAGCTGATGTCTGGGTTCAGAAAACCAATAATATAGAATAGGATCTGCTTAATCAAGATTGGAGCTTTCATTCCTAGGCTGTTGGTTTAAAATGGCCCAAGTTGGTAGTGTCCCATAGTCATTGCCGTCTGATAGTCATAAAGTGACACATGAAAAATATTTAGTCAGTTCACTTCCTGTGTGTCACTATCACAAAATCGCCATCAAAACTAGTTGGTACACAGTCTCGGGAGAGAGGCCAACTATTGGAAAGACCATGAAGACAGAGCTACCCTTTTCCCTCACGAGTGGTTGTCCCAGTTGTCACATTGGCAAAACAATTGTGGATTAGCTTGAATTACTTCTGCCTGTTCTCTATCTGTCCGATGGATAGAAGATTCTATACTCAGAATTTTTTTTTTTTAGCGACATTGTCATTTTATAAGAAATCGGTCAGTGCTGGGTCAGTTGAGGGACAAATGGGAATAATTGATTATTTAATTATAATACTAAACATATTTGCTTAGATCTCTCCTTCCATTTTGCGTCACTTGTATTGTTGGCCTCTGATTCTGCAATTGATAGTGTGCAGCAGGCTGCTGTATGGACCTGTGAGGACACAGCAGTCTGCCTGCGTACTATCAGTTTTCAGACAGGGAGCTTAGACTGCAAGTTCTCTTGGGTAGGGATTGTTTGTTTCTAGGTGTGTGTACAATACGTAGCACAAATGTGCCTCAGTTCTAATTTAAAGATTTTATTTTAAAAGCATTTGTAAAATAGAAGACCAATAGAAATGCATTGACAGTTTATGTAAAATTCCAGTGCAAGCTGTTTTTAATTAAACGTTCCCTTGCAGTGTTTGAAACACAAACATTACAGCACTAAGCACCTGCAGGTGAAACTGAGTGTAAATAGAAAGTGAATTGGGCAGAAAAGATTTTTTTCATCGTCCAAGCTGAGAGAAATGCAAAAAGTCTATAAATAAGTAAATTGGATTTTTAAATTTGTTTTTTAGGTGTTAGTAGCATGCGTAAAGAAATTTGGCTTACAACGTATGATTTTTTAAGTTGATCGTATCTCTTTTTAAACAAATTGGGCACATGATTTCTAGATTTAAGAAAACATTTTCAGCAACTGTATGCACAAATTAGGCATGGGTCTAAACTGTTTACAAATGTGTGACTCATTTTCTGGAGTGGTTACTTTGACATTTTAAGTTTGAACCTTACATTAATGTCTTCAGTCTTCATCAGTAAAAGATTAGGTATCAGAACTGAGCACTCCAGTCCTTCCCTTGGTTTTTGGGCCAACTTAGATCCACCATTGATTAAAATAGTAGTTTTAGAGCAGAACTTGCCCACCTTCCCTACATACATAAACACACACAAATGTGCACATGCTCTCTCTCTCTCTCAAGGTTGCTGGCAACCCCGATGAAATTTTCTGAAATTGGCATATTATAAATAAGGTATAAACTGGAAGTATCCATTAAATGTGTGAAGACTTTTATAATAATTATTACTGCAAAACATTGACTGAAGACATGAAAAAATATTGACAAACCTCATGTCCATATTTACCAGTGTTGATCATGTGGAAAGAAGTCTGGTTGAGCAGCCATGAATGTTACCACAAACAATAAATTACAGGTATTTTTCCATTTATCCCAATAGGAAATTCAGCTAAAGCTGATATTTCAGAGGTTATAAATGTTTGCACCAGACAGGGTTGCTGTTAATTGACTCAGCATGTTTGCAAACATAAAATATTTGTCCTCGTAGAAAAAGACAGTAAAGATGCTGTCCATGTGCATATGATTTTGCAAGCGATAACTTGTTCCTTTTTCATGGCCACCTGACTTGGATTCATGCAGTCTATTGAAATAACTTTTAAAAATTCAGTTTCAAATATTCAAGCGTGTTTTTTTTGGTTAGTGGAGGTTGTTTCCCTCCATTCTTTAGTGCCTTTATTTTGAATTTGATAGTGAACGCTGTAATCTCAGGATTACCGTAGAAAGATTGTATTTTGATTAGCAGTGCAGTTACCAAAGTGCATAGGCCTGGTAATCAAACTGTGGATTTCTGACTCCCCTTTCCCTGTTTTTTCCCACTAGAAGTGCCAAATTACTCAAACTAAAATAATCTAAAAAAATCTTTTATGTGCCCTGTCTGCTGCAAGGTGGTTTAGGAAGCCTCTGCCTCCAAGCTTGGGCAATGGGCTGTGTGTGTTTGTTACTCTGTCCTTCCCTCAGCTTTCTGTCTGTTTTGAGGGGCAGTCTCTTTCCCATGTTTTCCGTTTGAGTTCTCTATCACAGAAGATAGCTCCATAGCTTTCTTAAGCAAAAGCAGAGTGAAACTGATCTGTTTGTTGTTGGTTTCACTGTTATCTACAAGTAAAGTGACCATGTATCCTGTTTTTTTCATCTGGTGTTCTAATAATTTCTTTTGGAAAAACTGAAATGTCATGTTTTTTTTTTTTTAATTTAATTAATCCTACTGTTTTTTAAAGTAACTACAGAATGTTTGTTCAGGACATATTGCTATACAGAGCAGAATTTGAGTCCAGTGGAATCAGTGCAAATGACAGTATTTTCACACTCCACATTTCCTACTCCCCCCGCCCCCCAACAAAGCTATGAAAAGGAGGTGGTTTACAACAGATTTCCATTGTACCATTTCGGTTGCATTGCAAAACCTCTCTTCTCTTAGGTTGCAGGCCGAGTGGCTGAAGAAAGGGGCGCAGTGCTGGGTCATGAAGTTGGATATTGTATTCGATTTGATGACTGCACGGACCCACAGGCTACAAGAATTAAGGTGAAACTTAAGCAGAGTGCCGGTATCCTGAAATGGTTAGCCGAAGCTCTCAAAGTGCATTTGTGAACATTAAGTGAGCTTTGTAACACCCAATGAGTGGAACAGATAGTACTATACCCATTTTGCATATTGTGAAACTGAGTCACAGAATGGTGAATTGCACAGAATAATACAGTGGGTTAGTAGAAGAATGAGGAACAGGCTCTCAGGTTCCTGCCACAGTCATTAGTCACACTGCCTTCAATATTTTTAAAGTTTAATAAAGGAAGTGGTATAGTGCTGTATTAAATCCTTATTTCTGGGATGGTGGGTTAGTTTATTGAAAGGAGTATTTTTTTTTAAGGGATATAACTTGAATTTTCAGTCTTAATTTTGTATTTTTTTTTTGCTCATTGTTAAGGACTTTGTCAGCTTATGTAAGGTTCTTGATTCTATCCTCTTTGTGTGTTTGCATATGCTTAAAATGTTTAAATGGTTATTTAAATCTTAATAAAATGAATAGAACATTATGTTCTATTCTGCTAATACCAGCCGTCACCACTCTAAACCCAAAAGAGCTTTTCAAGGTGGTTATGATCAGATATTGCTCCAATGCTAGTGTAACCTGAGATACCAGTGAAGTGGAAAGGAAGGGCTGCAATGAATTGAAGCTAGGCTATCCTAGCCACCTTAAAGATAAAATTAGACTGAGAGAATGAACAAACTAGCTGAAGGTGACTTCATGTGGGCTGTAGCTTTCTGGTATCCCCCCCTCACAGCTTTGTTCTGTTATCACATTGGGGAATATTGAAATTATTTATGCTATGTGGAGAAGAGAGTTTGTTTTATTTTCTATGGAATAATAACAGTGAATAGGATTTATCTAATACTTTACCTTTATTAAAAGTATTGTCAAAAGCTTGAATAATTCAAAGTAATTTTAAAAAGCAATATAAAACAATAGGAGGACGTGTATTTACAAAACAGTTCTTAAATATTTTTTAGTACTTGGCTGCTTATGGGATTGGTAAGGGAAGAAATATGGAGCCTTTTGTCTCAAAGTCATCAGTTCATATCTAGGTCAGGGCCGTGTCCAACTCATGAGTAAACTGAAAAGGTTTTGTTTCTAAGTCCAGAGTAGCTAGAAATTGTTTTTGTGAAAAGATTGTGGTTTCATTAGCTAAGAAGAAAATGTCCATATCACAAAACATCATCTGTACTCTGATCTGAGCTACCTGACACTTGTTAAGCAGTTTCCTTAGAGGTACCGACAACTGAGCGGGTACAGAGAATGAAGAAGCTTTTCACTCTATACATGTGGCATTCTTTAAGGCAGGTTGAGGCATGATGGCAGGCCAGAATGAGGAACTGCTGTCTTTAGTGCTGTCAGTCCATGTTTTTGCACAAGAACTAACTTAATTTATAAAAAAATAAATATGAATTTCTTACACAAATTTGATCTGCTTATACTTGGATTGATTTGGTGTCCCTTACTTGTAGCTCTTACTATTTTTCAGTACTAGCGTTCAGAAGCACATGTCTGTAGCTGACACTGCAGAGCATGAAAGGCACATAGAAAATGTGTCAAAGGCAATATAAATAGAATTTTGTAATCCAGAATACTTGTTAGTTTCTTACAAACAGGTAATATAAATAGCCTATCCAGCTGAATGTGAGCCTAGAGGTCGGCTATAGATGACTCATTTTTCTTGGTGTTTGATTTTAGTTTCTGACCGATGGTATGCTGGTGAGGGAAATGATGGCTGACCCACTACTAACGAGATACAGGTAAAGACATGTTACATGGAGCAGATCCTTGCTGATGACTGGCAGACCCATAGCAAATGTCTGAATTTTTTTCCAGCTAAAAGGCAGTTCATAAACATCCCAAAGACTGAAGCTGATCTTGGCATTTGAATGTCAGCCTTATTAGGGAATTATAGGAAATAATTTACATGCAAACAGTGCCCCACCTTTGGAAGGTTTCTAAGGTACCCAAGTAAACCTGGGTAACCTAGCCCAGTGGAGGGTTTGCTTTTGTTCATTTAAAGTTGAACATCTTCTCCTCTGACTATGGTCACAAGCAGCCATTGGACAGATGCACCCTCGCTCGTATCTGAATCTCTGCCTCACAGAACCACTATGCAACACAGCACCACTTAGTGCCTGCTTCAGGAGGTCAAGAACCAGCAGCAGAGCTGTGGGAGGAAGCTTGCGTACTGTAGCATATGCTACACTAAATTCAGGAGAGTGCATGAAACAAAGACTTGGCATAAGTACAATTCTGAGCATTTTGTTTCAGTCCAGAAACATTTAAGCAGAGTCAAGAAATAAGCCCCCCTGAAAAATGAGGTTTATAGTAGAAAGGGAAAACACCTACCTTACAACAAGGGTGTACTTTGAAAAAGTCTCTGTGGGTGGGTAGGGAGGCAGTGGTAGAATTCAGTTTAGGTTTGGGTTTTTTTTCAGCTTCTTTCAGCTTCTTTCAGCTCAAATCATTTTTTTTCCTTACTGCCATCCCTGCAGACACAATCTGAAAGTCAAGCTGGGTTCATTGCAGCCCGTGCATCAGTAACAATCATTTGCAACCAAAATTTAGTTAATCGTTATTATCCACAAACCAGAATAGAATACAGCTCATGCTTTTATAGCTGTGCTGGCTTTGCAGGGTCAACAAGAGTAAAAACTTGTTTTGGCTGGTTGACTAAAGAGCTGCAGTTTTTAATATAGTGACTTTTCAGAGCAGAACTGCACTTTCACTGCGTAAACTGAGCTACTGAGAAGATGGGGCAAAGGAAAACCAAAATCATAAGAGGAAAAGCAGCAGACCACGTCCCTAATGCAAAAATAAATGTTGCTGAGAAGCATCTTTGGATGCAATGGCTTTGTTAGTAGGGATAAATGAATCTCTTGGAATTTGCTGTTCTGTTAACGTCTTACTCTTGTTTGGGTTTGCTAAATTAGTTTGCAAATCATTTTGTTTGCTAATTTAAACCCACGCTAATTTAAACCCCTCAGGGTTATCACTAAAAAACTAACAAAATCCGTAGTGCCAGGAAAGTCTGTATTGTGTATTAAGGATAGAAGAAATTCCCTCTTGCACCTCTTCAAAAAACTAGCTGGCATTGATGATGCTTAATATACAGCCTGTGTTCTATTTCCCCCTCCTGTTTCTTTTCCCTCCCCACTTCATTCCATGTTTCAATCTTTATTCTCCCTCCCCACACACATACACAGGATTGTTTTTTCTCTCTCTGCTCCTCTTCTCTCCACAATCTCACTGAAGTAGAATGTGAACAGTAACATCTGAGTAAATCTTCAAACCCATGATATTCAAGAAGGTTTAAAATGAGGCAAAAGAAGCTTGCCTATCCCTACTTGTAATGCCTGGTGTTATGGTTAGTAAATTAAAGCGTTATCACTGGTAATTTGCTGCATTTCCCTCTGTTTTTGAGAGGATTTTAGTTACAAGCATACGTTGACTTTAATGAGTGATGTGCCTAAAATTCCAGGCACTTCTCTGAAAGTGTAGGGATTTTGAGACAGGATGTCTTGGTTCCAAAGGCAATCAGATCTGATCATTGAAACCTTGTCTTTCTGCTTTAACAGTGTCCTCATGCTGGATGAAGCCCATGAAAGAACCCTGTATACAGACATTGCCATCGGTTTGTTAAAAAAGGTTATTCCTCACTAGCTTCCGTATTTAGTTTTTGTTTTGATTTTCACCATTAATCCTTTAATCCTGCTGCACGGCTTGGTGGCCCTGTTGGAAAAAGTTTCATGAGCAAAGGTTTATAATGCATCTATTGGTCTAAACCCTCTCTTTATACACAGCTTTCTGCCTTCCCCAGCTGGCGCTCAGGTTCCACCCTGTTGCCTCCACAACACATAACTCCTCTTTTCTTTTATCCCACATGGGCGTAAAGTAAATCTGTTTCCATGGCAGCTGATAGTGCTTCCCTATGAGTGATCTGGTATGAAGTGATTTGTATCCTTGGAAATACTTTCTCCTGATTTTTCTGGCATGAGGAATAGGATTACCAAGATCATTCTGGAACAGGCACCAGTTAGCCTATCCCAGTGTTTGAAAAAAGTCTTGCACAGTCCTTGTTGGATGAGCTTTAACTCATTCAGTTGTTTTGTGGCTTGTTAAGTATTTGTAACTAAGGGTAGGTCTACACTTCCCTCCGGGTCCGGCGGTAAGCAATCGATCTTCTGGGATCGATCCCGGAAGTGCTCGCTGTCGACGCCGGTACTCCAGCTCGGCGAGAGGTGTGTACGCGGCATCAACGGGGGAGCCTGCCTGCCGCGTCTGGACCCGCGGTAAGTTCGAACTAAGGTACTTCGAATTCAGCTACGTTATTAACGTAGCTGAATTTGCGTACCTTAGTTCGAAATGGGGGGTTAGTGTGGACCAGGCATAAGAGTTACTGATGGTCAAGATGTTGTAGGACATCTCATGTCTGTTAATCATTCCTGGGTGAGTGGCATTTCTCCATTAATTTCTTACTGTCTGTCTTAGATTCAGAAGAAACGAGGGGATCTTCGAGTGATCGTAGCATCAGCCACACTGGATGCAGAGGTACAGTTTACGAGTTTGTTTTAAAAATTAAGTGAGCTCAAGTGGAAGTTTCACTTCTAGCGGTAAAGACATCTCGTCCTACATGGTCTGCTTATCTGGAGAATTGTCTGAATGGTGGTGATGGGCAAAAAGAACCTACAAGTAGTGAAATAGCTGTGTTTCTATTTCTTTGCAGTTTTGTTTATGTAAGCTCATTTTTTGGCAGGTTATTTTAATATGAATCAGTTTCTGTCATGTATTTGTGGCTATTTCTTTCCTAAATGGCTGTTTTTATTTAAAGATGTTCCTGCTGCTTAATCTAGCTTGTTTCCTATCTAATAAAACCAAAATACTTAAGCCCTATATTGGTGATGACAAATTGACACAATCATTGATTATTAAAAATGTAAGATTATTAAATGATCTTCTGCAGTAGAACCTTACTATTTCTCACTAGTAACTCAACAGCCCGTTGAGAATTATAGAATTTAGCTAATTAGCAAATAAACACAAAGTAAGACTAATGCATCAAAAAAAATCTATATTGTTCATTTAGCATTTAAATTTAAGTTAGTGCCGATAATGTGCCATACTTGGTAATATTCTACATGTATATTGGAATATATTTTGTAAAAGTATGAGATAGCATTACAATACTCCATTCAATCTTTGAGGAGTTGTATACTATCAAAAAAGTGTTAAATTTCAAATATCTTGTAGGGAAGAGAGAGACATATTAGCCATGTATTTATATGTGACTTATATTGTATCTAAGTATATACATTATATTTATATACAGTATATTTGTTACACATTTGTTATTAAATGGATATATTTTGAAACCTTGAGATATAGTTAACTGCAATAATTACGGAATCCCTTATGATAACACATATGTAAGCAATTTAATATATTAAATTAATCCATTAATAATTAACATGTTTTAATAAATATAAATCAGTTCCTTTCCGAAACACTTTAACTCTGATTTTTAAAAAGAGAGATCCATGGTCTGCATGTGCTTGATTACTGTGACTGAGTGTGTAAATTGTTAGTTCAGCTGTAGGTGTACAAAAGTGTGCCCATAATAACTACACAACAGAGTTCTAGGCAGGGATTTCCAAAGGGTCTCAAGTGATTTAAATACCCAACTTCCACTGAGACTCAATAGGATTTGGGCACCAAAACCCTAGCCTTAATTTTAAAAAAACAAGGACTTCAACTTTATTAAAATAACAAATTGTCAGATTTGGAAAGATGCAGGTGACATTAACATGACATTCTTCAGTATTCTCTGGGGTCTGCCTCAGTTCTTTCAAAAACTGACTTAAAATGGAAAAATTTTTATTTGCTTTATCAAGAAATTTAGAGATTTCTTCAATCAAAATGAGACCAACGACCCCAGTAGGGATACCAGCATGATCCTTACCGTGGAAGGGAGAACATTTCCGGTGGACATTTTTTACATACAGAGGTCTGTTCCTGTTTAATCCTTGTAAGTGATGACTAGAGAAATATGCACCTATGACTTCAGATTACCTAGTTAGTGTCTGGGGAGTTCTCTGGGGGGAATTCAGTTATTAAGGGGTCTTCAGTCATGCTTTCAAAATATTACTACATGGTTTCGGTACTAACACATTAAGGTTGTAAAACTGAAATTGTTTTGCAGTTGAATGCGTCTTTCTCCTATTTTGTGAGCATCAGGAGCAGACTTCAGTGGAGAAGGGCTTCAGGAACCTTCCCCTGTTCCCTTCTCCTCTGGACAGACTTCAGACAAGTGCTGCAGGGACTCAGTGGCATCTTCATGCTTCTCCTTCCCGTGAGGGTGCAAGCCCAGTGTTATTTCATTATTTACCTCCCCTCCCTCCACACAAGGGATATGGGCAAACCTGGCAGAAGCTTCGTGCTCCCTCTCCTCCACAGAATGGGATGGACAGGTCTGATGGCAGCAGTCAGCTCTTTTACCCCACGCGTATACAGTGCTTAGTTTGCATTTTTGTTGATCAAAGAACTGTGGGTGTGATCGGTACATTGTCACATATTAGTGAGTTATGTACCCCTCACCCCAATGCTGTTTGCTCCAGATGCTATTGGGGGATGCTTAAAATGAAACAGTAGTAATAATGAACTGCAAGGAGAAGAACATCTAAGAAGTAAAGGAATTGCTACTTAAATCTAGGTAACAGTGTCATCATGCACCATGCTGGGGATGAACTACTGCACCTTCTAAGCATCATCACCACTTGTGCTGCATTTGGGTTTTATCTAAAGATCTCCCATTCAACTAATGGCCATCCCCCTCCTTGAGCACATTGTGGCCTGGCTACAATGACGAGACATACAGTCTAAGTTACAGACAAATTGGTGGGTCTGGATTTTTGGTTTTCCCTTGGTTTGCTTTGAAAGAAATGTGTCTAGCCTCTTACAAATAAGTCTTTTCTCAATAATGTCTAAATTCTACAGGTGAGTTACACACCTCTGGGTGAGAAAAGGTTTCTAAAGGAAACCCGGGCAGGCCCTTGATATCAGTGGGGTCACTCAGATAGCAGTCCATTACGATCAGATGTTCAAACAAGCCTTCTAATTTATGCACCTCTCTCTTTGAGTACCTGTTAACTCACATTTGTACAAACATGCCTTGACATGTTATCACATTTAGTATGGGAAAATGTCACTCTTCCTGCATGTAAATGAGAGCATATCCAAATTTTACAATGGTCCTATAAAATAAAGCCTGTAGAATATTAGGAAATGGAAATGCTTATGGTCAGATTTTCAAAAAATTTGCATACAAGACTTAGGCAATTAGGAGCCTTTCTGAGTGCATTTGCAGTAAACAGTTTCACCATTGTTTGAAAATTTAGCCCATAGTATTTGCACTAGAATTTCACCTGAGTGAGTTGCTTGTCATCTGTTAGGAAACAAAAATATTTAAAATATTGCTTTTTATGTATACTTTTACTATAAAAAGCATCATACATTTTTGTAAAAGCTTATGATAGTATGAAGGGAACAAATGGGATGCTTCTGATTTGGTGGATATGGGATACAGGAAGGCCCAAGGGTTGACTGGTTAATTTAATGGAGATACATAATGAATTAAATGAACACATGACTGATTTGTAGTGTCTATGCAAAGTTAAGTTTGTTCCTTTCTTACTAAAGAGAGAAGATTATATTGGTCCATGTATTTAAGTCTTGGTTGGTTGTTTGTTTTCCACAGCCCTGTTCCGGATTATGTCAAATCAGCTGTGGAAACTGTGATGAAAATTCACCAGACAGAGAGTGATGGAGATATATTGGCATTTTTAACTGGCCAGGTACAGACAAAAGGGACGCTGTTCTTTTTTGCTTAAAGACTCTACTTCGATGTATGCTGGAGTTTTCAAAGCACTCATCCTTGGTATAACTCTGCTTCCATTAAAGGCATTGAAATGAATGGAGCAGGGTTAGGTCAACGCTGAGCCCTTCTGAAAATCCTACCTGCAGAGTAAATTAGATTTCTCAAAGTCAAACACTTGGTGCTATGGTGAGTTATGTCCTTTGATGTTACGGTGCACTTTCATTCTCACTATCCAGAGAAACAATGCAAAACTTTTACGTACTAGTCTAACTCACCAAGTTATTAAAATGCCAGTAAATCCTCATTAATCAGTAGAAATTCCAACTGTGGTGACTATTAAGTTTTTAAGTTTGTAAGATTGTGTCAGTTAAGTTAAATATTTTTAAAATGACTTGACCAGTAATATTTCAACCTAGCTGATACTTCAGATAAAGAAATATTTTCCAATTTGCTTTTTAATTCCTGCTATTGTATAGATTTTAATCCCCTTCCGACAAGCTTTTTATTACTCTATATGGGTGCTATGGAACAATGTGACTGCAAAGTCAACAACTGTACAGTAACTATTGCTACCTTGTTAGTGTAGGTTCCTACTTCAGATATGAGCAATTTGGGGCAGGGACTTTATCTTACTAGGGGTTTATGTACACATGAATTTATTCAGGAATAGCAGAATAGGTGTCCACAAATGGAATTATTCAAGAATAGCTATTGCACTTTAAATTAATATCAAACCTTAATCGAAATTAACTTTCAAGTGTGGTCAAGTCCTATCCATGTGTTTGTATAGTGCATAGCACCAAGGGGGCCCTGATCTCAGGTGGGTCTTCTAGGTGGTACTGTGATGCACAATAATAATAAAAGTGGTTTAGCCAGTTGTAAGCCACTTGCGGTCCGTGGGTCGTATATAACCCATCAGGATAAACTGATTGCAGGCTGCGAGACATTTTGCTGACGTTGACCGTCTGCAGGCAACCCTAACCCGCAGCTCCGATTGGCTGGGAATGGAGCCCTAACCCTAATCACTGGGAGGTGCGGGGGAGCCATGCCTGCAGATGGTCAATGTCAGCAAAATGTCTCACCTCCTGCAATCAGATTACCCTGATGGGCCACATGCGGCCCACAGGTTGCCCACCACTGGGTTTAGCTATCCTGTGTTAGGAGTGGGAAAGGTTGCAGGTGAAGGAAGCCTGTTGCTGTCTTGCATGCCAAATTTCTTGTTTAGTGCAATGTCTTTTCCTGACCATGTAAATAAAGGGAACAAGCAAAGCATTATGGGTAACATATTTACATCTCATTTTATTTCTTTTTAGATTGTTTACATGCTTTTCTTTTAGGGGTTGAATTGGGCTGTCTCAAGGAAGCTAGGCAAATTGGTGCTATTTGTAGTGGCTGACATCTTGTGCTCCAGATTTCAAGCTTTTTTTAAAGAAAAATTCTCTAGCAGCTATTGTTGCTAAATTAAGTTTTGAAAAACTGAGCTAATTGATGCAGTGGTGTTTTGTCTCAGTTTGCAGGCAGCCTGAAACAAAAGTTTTGAAAGGAGTCAAATGCCATTAATTTCAGTTGGGTCCAAAATCTGAAGCTAAGGCAGTTCAGATGTCAGTATTGTTAACTATTTCACTCCTGATCAAAGCATAAAAGAGAGAAGAGGGATGATTGCAATATGAAGTTCTTCACAATCTAGTAACAAGATACTAGCGACAAACTTTGTGTATACCTTTTTCTTATGCAACTGGGAGTGAGTTGTGCAATTTTAAGGCTTAATCTCTGTTGGTCTGTCTTCTGGTTTGATATGGTTCTAGGAGGAGGTGGAGACCATCGTTTCTATGCTAATAGAACAGGCTCGAGTCCTTTCTCGCTCTGGGATGAAGAAACACCTTCGTGTTCTTCCCATGTATGCTGGGCTGCCTTCCTCGGAGCAGATGAAAGTGTTTGAGAGAGTTTCACAAAGTGTCAGAAAGGTAAGGCTGCCATATATAATACTGCTATAGTGCCTGTCATCCAGAAGGGTTATAGATTGTGAAGATACTGCCCACCCATCCTTAGAATGAAGCAGTCTCTGAGTTTGCTCTAAGCAGTCTTTATGCACCAGCTATCATTGCCTATCAGTTTTCAGAAGGCGCAAGTGAAGACTATCAGTATAGAGGGAATCATTTCATGTTCAGTGACTGCAGACTCTTCTGGCTTCCTTCTATTTCTTCCACCTTCTCAGTCTCCCCAAAATGTGATGGTTATAATCATCTTTCCCTTCCATCCACCTGATCAGTTTCTCATTCTTAAGTCTCTGCACTGGCTCCCGTGGTGTTTCTGCATTCACCTCAAGCTTCTCATCCTCTTCTTCAAAGTACTCTGCACTTGCCTACTTTTCCAATTGGATTTCTTCCTTCAATTTATACAGCTGAGACACTGTGTCAGTAATAAAAGGAGGCTTGGTGGCACACTGGGCTAATGCTCTAGAATTGGATCTGAAGAAATTAGTTAAAACTTGTTTGCACGTATTTGTCCTGTTAGCCTGTAATGGACACTTTTCCACAGCACAGAGCTACCTTGCAATTGGGACCATTTGGCTTTTCTGTTTAGGTGAGGCCTATGTCTGGAACTGAGATATATTGGCAGAACTGCTTGGGGTGAGCTATCATAGCTTTTGCCTTTGCTTGGCTTTAACTAGTGCTATATCATTGACTCGCTGTTGGAGGGGGATGAGCAATTGGAAAGTTGCCCTGATTGCTCGTGAATCTGATACTGGTCAGCAACAACGAGGATTTAATTTTTGCTGTTTCAGATGAACTAAAAATTAAACTTCTCTGTACTCTGCTCTAGCATTTTCTTGCAGTTCTTTAGATCGAAGGTGACGAATGTAACTTTAAGGGGAAACTGTCAGCTTAAATCAACCATCCCCATTTTTGTTGTTGTCACAAGTGACACCTGGGATTATAACAGACAGAAATTACAGAGAAACATTTTTCTCAGTTTTCAGTTTTTATTTGTTAGCACTTTGTATATAGTTAATTTCATGATTTTCCTTGTATTGACAGTTTCCCTGGTTTTTGGTGGGAGAGAACAGCAGTTTAAATAGGAAAATGCTTGTAAAATCATAAAAATTGACAGATTTCAAGTTGTCAATATCTCACTAGTGTGATGTGAACTGCTTCATCTATGTATAACCTCTTTTTGCTCTCAGATGCATTCCATGTAGCTTCTTTAACTGAGTTATTTCCAAATTGTTCCTATCAGAGTCCTATTGCACTGACTGCAGGTTTTAACACTAATAGAAGTGGAAGGTCACAAAATAACTTTGTTCTCTGATACGTTTAGGTGATAGTGGCCACCAACATTGCTGAGACATCTATCACAATTAATGGGATTGCATTTGTGATCGACTGTGGCTTTGTGAAGCTTCGGGCCTATAATCCAAAAACAGCAGTCGAATGCCTTGTGGTTGTCCCGGTATCTAAGGCATCAGCTAATCAGAGAGCAGGTCGTGCAGGCCGGAATCGTTCTGGAAAATGTTATAGACTTTACACAGGTAGGCGGTGTGTTGCACAGGAGATCTCGCTGTTGTGGGACTTGCAGCTAGCTTTACCAGTTTCTGTTCACAAACATTAAATCATGAAGTAAAGAATTGAAATCTATGTTTCAGCAGGAATTAGTGACTTCCCTTCACTACTCGCATGGATTAGTTAACCCAGGTCTCTAAACAATGCAGTCTTCACTGGCTCTGACCAAGGGCCACAGACCCCTGTCTGGAAGTGATTCAGCATTTCTCAACAAGAAGTATAAGTCAGTTACATATATTCAATCAGTAATAAAACAAAACAGATAGCATATGGCAAATACATAGATGAACTGATTGTCATTATTAAACGTTAACTTGGTGTTTATTTTACATTTTCTACTCTTGTGATTTTGTGCTCGTGCTTCGTCCTGGACACCAGTACAAATATTTTAGTTACAACAGCTGACAAAATTAGGTCTCTCCACATCTCACCAATTCACTCTTCCCACCAGACCTTCACCAGCAAAAGCCTTGCATCATGACCTGAAAGTCAACAGATTTGTTGAACAGAGGCAGGAAGCAAATTCTATAGTTAACTTCTCACCAAGAATGCACTGTCTCCATTTCACTTGCACTTGCATTAGATCAGGGTGATGTTAGTATAAAGTTCCTTGGCTAACCGTGATGGTCTTTGCATCATGCGGACAGCATGGTAATCATCCACCAGAGGCCTCATACTAGTAGGTGTTAATCAAGTTATACTGTATTAAGTTGAACAGTTACAAAGGAGTAAATATGTAATAAATAATTAAAACTTCAGGGCCAAATTTTCCAACAGCCTCAGAAAATCTTCCCCACAAGATATGCAGGCCACACCCCTTTGTATGCAAATAAACCCACCCATGCATGCATGTTGTACAGGTTTATAGACATAGTACCCCATTTGTGCTGCACTTTCAGAGTCTCTGAAATTGAGGCCCTTTAATAACATGCAAAAGCAGGCTGATAGAGAGACATGCTGCGAGACCAGCAGCAATTGCAAACCTAAGATGCTGCTCTAAGTCTGGACCATGAAGTCCACTAAGCAATGCATTCTTGTTGATATCTCTGGGGTGCTGTAGGCTGAGAATTTACTCCAACTCATTCTACCTATTTATCTGTTATGTTTTGTTCTGTATTATGTTTGAAAAGGCTCTTTCAGATACTGCGTCTACCAAAGACGTATGTCTGGAAATCGTCTGAATAATTAAAGGTAAAATTCCCTGCTCATGTGATTCCTCTTGGAACATTAGCTGTCATAAACAAATGCTTAGCTTGTTGCGTGAGGCTCAGTGAGGCTGGTGTAGTGAGATTAGTTGTTATAAATGATTCAGTCAGTCAACTGGTAAGCTTCAAAAAGCTGCAGTCTAAATACTTAGCTCTTGGCTATTTCCTTTTGTGAGGAAAGGCTTTTCAGTATAACTGTGTAGCTGCTTGCATGTTTCAGATTCCCTCTCGTTTTACTGAAGCTTTAAGATTTAAATAGGCCTAGTGTGTCTTTAAATTTCTAGGCTATCAGTTACAATTACAATTTTAAATGTAAACTTGGTCTATTCTGTGTATTTATGAGCCCACTGTTTGCAATCAGAGTACTACCATGGTTACTATTGCCTTAGTTCTATCAAGAGAGTGTTCCAGCACTGTGTGGGAGTGAGAGTAGGGGGCACATGCTCTGTGTGTGGTTAAGATTAATGATCATAGTAAGGTTTATGTAATACCATATTAAAAGGCATCTTTCCAGTAGGCTGTCTGTACACTTCACTGTGTAGGTCTCTCGTTATGTTGGTCTGTGATTTAAAACACTCCATTGTTATAATGCATTTCTTGTTAACTGTAGAATGCTTTTCACTAGTGTAGCCCTCATTCCTTTGAAAATCAGATACCTGTCCCAGATTCCAGGGAACAGCCATATTGCGAGAGCTCTTTCTCATCTGTGATCCCAGATCTGACGAATGACCTCTTCCATATCTGAAACAGCATGTAATGCACTACCTGGGGAGACAATCAAAATAATACTGTGGCTCCAAAGTCAATAAACCATAGTACTTAGTGTGTTTTATCAGTACTGCGACTTAGTATGCTCAGTGGGGAGAGCAACTTTTCAAAATGACTTGTTCTTCTTTTGTGTTTTTTCTAGCCACATGCAAAGGCTTTGTCTTTTTTCTTATGTTGAACAAAGACTTTCTACCTCTTATGTATTTGTCCCACATTAACGGCCTTTTGAGGGTTGAGTGTACAGTGGGGTTGGTTGTACTCATATCCATGCTAACTTATGTTATTGTAGCTTACTTTTGAACTCTGATGAGTTGATACAAATGTCCAGGTGGCTGCATACCTGGCTGGAGTAAGCACTATTCTGCTGTCAAAGCCACTTATGGCAGTGTTGAGTAGGAATTTTGAAGCAAAGATCTTTATTTGCATGTCAGTATACAGTGTAGTGTTCCAACATTTTTCATGGAAACGCCAATATCTGGACTCTGCACTCACAAGTATACTCCAAATTTTTCAAGTTATTACCAGAGTTCTTTTGTAGGTTACGTAGTAGTTCAAACATCATAGCTATTTAAAGGGAGTAGTGCTGGCACAAATGTGTAAAGCTCTTATTGCATATGAATTACTTTGTGGGCTGGGAGAGCCAGTTTAATTCTGATAATTTTCGCTAAGTTTTCACTGCAAAAAAGGTTTGTTTTTTACATCAAACTAGCGAACTTGATGTAAAATCCTAATGGAGACAAGACACAGGTAGTTTGCACCTTGATGTAGCTAGTTGAAGTCAATACCGGGTGTGGGCTATAGGTTTGATGAAGTCACAGTATTAGAATGGCAAGTTAACTGACTAATGTAAAATACAGCTTTTGTTGACCTTGTATAAAATATTTTTCCTGATTTTGGCCTTATAAGGAAAATATTTTAAAAGGGGCTCTGTAAAATAGCAAGTGGGGGTTAAAATACAAAAACCCAAATAGTAATGCTTTATATGCTTCTAAAAAACTCATTGCCTATGTATTAATAACAGGACCCTGAGTTATTCTTCCCAACGTGAACAGATATTTTCCTCTTTGTAAAAAGCCTTTGCAAGCATTTTTCCATTTAATAAAAATGTTTGCTTTCAGAATGTGTGCACACTTGTTTGTTATTGTCTGACTGCTTAGAAACACTGATCTGTTAAGAAAAAAAGATTAAATGTTTAGTTTTGAAAAAATGTGTAAAAAGTCATTAAAAAGTTAATTAAGAAGTATGTCAAATGTGGAGCCTATCAACCCGGACAGTCCCTATTTAAATTGTTTTATTTTTATATTTAATAATCATTTTGCCCACTAGGATTCAAATCGCATAAATGGTGTGGTGAGAGGTATAAGTTTCTTTTATTTGACTTCCAGTCATTTTTGGTGCAGTTAGCACCTCAGTAGTATGTACACTCCCATTAATAATGCTAAACTGAAACTGGAGACAGTGAAAAGCAACAGAGGGTCCTGTGGCACCTTTAAGACTAACAGTCTTCTGCCACAGGACCCTCTGTTGCTTTTTACAGATTCAGACTAACACGGCTACCCCTCTGTCACTCTGAGACAGTGAGAGGATATTGGCTCAATATAATCCGTGTTTGAATCTGAAACATGATCACATGGAGCTTTGACTTCTCCCCTCACAGAGGAAGACTTTGAGAAGTTGCCTCAATCTACTGTTCCTGAGATGCAGCGCAGTAACCTGGCCCCTGTTATCCTGCAGCTGAAAGCTCTGGGGATAGACAACGTGCTCAGGTTCCCCTTCCTGTCTGTAAGTCCTGGATTCTTGTTTGAAATTCTGTATTACAAGGGTTGTCAAACTTCTTCATAGTGTGGACCACATAACAGAAATATCTTGTTGAGCACCTCCTTTTCTATTTGTCTTATGGACCACCTCCTAATCAATGTACCATTTGTAATCATGTAACATTCCTGTGGTAGCTACAGTAGTGGCTTATGTGACTGGTTGGCTCTTCCTTGTTTCCTGTTGATTCTACAGATATCCAGGCTCTTCTTTGCAATAAAGTTTCTGGATGCCTGTAGATGCAACCGGAAACCAAGACAAAGATCCCATATTATGTGACCTACCTGCTCTCTGTAGACCATCAGCAAGTGCTGTATAGACCATCTGAGGCCCAGGGGTCATTGTTTGCTAACCGATACTCTGTTACTTTGGAAGAAGCAATTGATGACCTAATACCGTGTTGTGGAGGAGTATCAGGTTTCCATGATTCTGCCAGCACTACTGAAATGCCACTATTTTTAGACTGTTGTACAGTTTGTATTTGAGAACAAAGAATGAGCAAGAATGACTTTGAACAACTTAGAAGGTGAAAATCCTCAATTTGTCCAAAGTAGAATTGTGGAGGCCTTTCCGTGAAGTGGAGAAAAAGATGTATCAACAGTATCAAGCCTCTGCACTTACTTTAATTTTTATTAACTAATGGCAAGTAGCAATCATTAGACTTTGTTTAGTGAATCTCCTTGTAATGTTTCCAGTTACATCTGCATTGATAAACCCAACATAATAGAATTTAAATTGAGAGAATTCAGGAAGCAATTGGTCTGACACTGTAATAGTATCACTATATTGGACAATCCAAGTTTGTGTTTTTAGCTTGGACTTATTCCATGTGGTCACAGGATGTTGAGAGCATCATAGTGGGGATGCAGGAACCTGGAGAGGGTTTTGAGTTGTGGGTCTAATGAGCCAGGCTGGTCAGTTGAGGACATCAGGTGATGCTCTGAGACATCTTCCACCATTCTGTAGGAGCAGGCTGGAGGAAAATACTGCATCTGGGAAAAAGAGGACTCAAATTGGTGCCTTTGAGGCAGGAATACTCCTTGAAGAAGGGTGGACTTAAAAATTCTCACTAGGAAATTTCACGTATTCCCATATCAGTGACAGCTTAAAAAAGTTTGTTTTTTCTTCACAGCCACCCCCTGCACAGTCTATGGTGCAAGCATTAGAGCTGCTGTATGCTTTAGGAGGTGAGCATGCTACACTTTCGTTGTTGTATTTATAGTTTGTTACTAGAGAACAAATCCAAATCAATGTGCGTTTTACTGAGTCATTTTTTTTAATGTGTGTGTGGGTATTAACTTGAGTATTAACCAGATCTTTATTTTCAAGAATACTATTTGTACGAGATTCTATTATGGTCTCAGTCCATGACTTTGTCAATGTACCTCAGTCTTGACTTGTAAGTATCTTCTATTCCTTTTCCAAACAAGAATACCCCAGGAGTTTTAGAAAGGCTGTAAATTCTCATGCACAGAGCATAAGCCAGTCTTTAACTGATTTCAGAGTGGTAGCTGTGATGGTCTGTATCCGCAAAAACAACGTGGAGTACTTGTGGCACCTTAGACTAACAAATAAATTTGTTAGTCTCTAAGGTGCCACAAGTACTCCTCTTTAACTGCTGTGATTTAGGAAGGAAATATTATTCCATTATTGTCTACTGCATAGTTTCTTGCACTTGCCTCTGAAGCATCTGATATGTGCCACTGTCAGAGATGGCATACTGAGATAGATAGACCACTGATCTGGCTCGCAGTGGCAGTTCTTGTGTTCCTGATTTTACAATATTATGAAGTGCTCATTAGGAACTAGGTTGAGGATACTAAGTTGATCAGTACCTAAAGTTAGGCACTTAAATCGACATTTGTTCACTTGGATAAATTGCTTGGCACTGAAGTTCTTAATTGGTACAGTGGACATGTCTTTTATTTTGTGTCGCATGCTACAACAGTAACAGAAACTTGTAATTTTTCCAGTAAAAAGACGCCACCTTCACACTCGCATTAAGAACTTTTGACAAGAAAGCTAGGGAGTAAAACAAAACCATACCTATCCTCATTTCAGAAGTATCTGAAACAGACTATGTGCTTCCCAATTGAAACATTGGGTAGAGGGTAGTAAGTTTGAAATACATTGTGCAGGCTTCTGTGGCTCCAAGAGGCTTGTGTTTGTTTTTTCCTTGTACTCATGGATGCCATGCTGTGACATACGGCATTAGAGCTGTAAGTTCTTTTGTGGCCATGGTTTTTCATGTGCTCATTCCATTCAGTGAAAAGAGGACGAGAGAGTTTTCACCTGTGAGCTTAGTTGATTGTTGGCAACCCTTTTGAGCTGGGAACCAGTGCTCTCCCATTGGCTCAGAAGTATAATGCAAGGGTAGATACACAGCAAAACCACCTTAGGGAGGACTCAAACTGAGAGGGAGATAAGATCCCTGATTAGCTCTTTGATGTTCTGCCAAAAATCCTGCACCCTTGGACAGAATCGCAGAAAGGTGCAGAGATGTTGTCCACTGGTTTCCCACATGTTTTCTAGAAGCTCAAAAAATGCTACTACCGCTGCCATTTGGCTTGGAGCGGGTTGTGTGTTTTGTTCAGATTGAAACTGATACTCTCAGATATCCAAGGGATTTTTTGTTTTTATTTTGGAGGCAATAACTGCAAAGTTAAAGTTGTGTTGGTGTCTGCAGTTACAATAGGGATTAAATCCTTTTTTTATGTGAGTAAACTTATGTATATCTGCACATTTATATTATTATTTTTACTGCGGGGACCGTCAAGAAGCCCATTCATGGATCAGGACCCCATGGTGCTAGGCGTGGTACAAATACCAAACAAATAATGATCCCTGCCCCAAAGAGCTCACAATCTAAGTAACTAGTTCTTCAGGTAGAGAATTAATTTTAGTTCTTCAGGTAGAGAGTACTTCGATTGTAAGCGGCAAGTCTTTTCTTTTTGTAAAATAACATAACTCTGTACTCAGCAATAATAATTTGAAAATCAAACTGTCATCCTTCTGTTCTGTGCATCATCACCAACAACCATCATTCTGGAGCTAGAATGTAGCTGCTGATTTAGCTACTGATGCATGAGGCAGAACAGATTGCAGCTAACTTTTCCTGTAGCTGGAATAGGCACCGTAGTGCTGCTGATATTAAATTATTTTTGTCAATGAGCCAAGTAAATATGACTCTGAAAAATGGCACCCTATCATGCCAGAGACTTGTTCTGTATCTGCTAGCCATGCCCAATCTTTTCCTCTCTTATCAATGCTCTTTTTTTCTAATAACTTGGAAGCAAATTCCAAAAGAGTAGGTGGAAGTTTTCCTACAAAACTTACTTTGCAAGGTTAAATGGTTTCCAAATGGTGTATACAAAATACATTACAGAATGTATCTCTGTGACCTTGGTGGTTACATATTTCCTGAATTACTGGAGGTGCCAGTAGAACTTGGTCATGGATTGAGTGGCTTGTGTGTTTGCAAGAAGCCAGTGTTTATGTAAATATAGTGTTTGCTAAAAAGTACCGAGGACTCATGGGAAAGTTAATGGGTATTTATAAGAGCTCCTGATTTCCCAGTTGGATACTTGCTAGCTCAATAAGCTTTTCTGTGAGTTTCTGCTAGATATTAGCTGATAGCACAAAGATTAAGATAATTTTCTATGCTATTTTGGTCTGCTTTCTGAATACTTAGTATTATTCTTGCAGGTCTGGATAAACATTGTCGCCTAACAGAACCTCTTGGTATGAGAATAGCAGAGTTCCCTTTGAACCCTATGTTTGCAAAGATGCTGTTGGAATCAGGTAGGTAAAAGGCAAGGTGCCATCACTAGTCTTGTGTTGAGTATAAGATACTGTCTACCCAGGGACAATAATACTTAGTGTATCTAAAAGAAGCTATAGTCAATTTTGGTGTGATACATAGTTAAGAAGTCAATAAACCATTTGATACCATCCATGCATCCCATAGGCCTTCCTGTAATCTTAACTTCAGAGTTAGTCTATCTAGTATAACTTGGCATATTTATATGCCTGACCTGCAGTATTGCACCAATGTACCTTACAGGGTTTAAAAGTGATTGGTCTCCATGCCAGCAGAAAAATGCTTTGGGGTTGGTTGTACTTTTGGATCAGGGCAACATCTTTTACAGAGTTGTTCAGCTTCCACAAGGTTACTTCTTAGATAATAAACAATAAATAATAGTTCCCAACTGCAGGGCTCAGTAGTATAATAGGAGGCCCCAATCCTGCAAAGACTCATGCATGTGCTTAATTTTATGCATGGAGAGTAATCCTATTGAAGTTAATGGGACTAGTTATGAGGATAATTTTAAGAACATGTATGAGTCTTTGCAGCGCAGTGAGTTAATGCTTTAACCTCTTAGTTCTGATTACCTGGTTTGAAGTGCTTGCTAAGGCCACTGGTGAAATAAGTTCATCTTCAATTCAGTCTCCAGTGAAAATATGTATTCCTCACAGAACCAAAATACATTTCTTCACAGTTCATGCCCTGTTCTCAAGGACTGAAATATAGAGACTGGGGTATATTAGCAAAGCTGTGTGTTGGAGTGAATCTGCCCATACTGTACTGAAGGCAGAGCTGCTTTTTGATATCTTTCACAAGCTCCATAATTTGCCAAGTTCTCTTTTAAAGGAAAAGAAGGAACAAACCTTTGTAAGAAAAGTTGTTTTTAATGTATGCCCAGTACATACAAGCATACCTTTGTAACAAAGGTCTCGCTTAAATATGTAAAAAAATCATACATATTCTTTATTTCTGTACTCTAAGTGCAGACAGAAATGTAACAGGCATTTGCCAGCCCTTGATTCTCAGGTCTGTGTATGACAACATGCAGATGCGATGGCAGAGCGGATTGCTGCTGCAGGGACTGAGTGATCCACTGCTGAGAAATTCCTAAATGTCCCTCCTCCAACTCCCCATCATATGTTACAAAAAGGGGCTTTTTATCAGCAAAGTCCTCCTTTGCAATGAAATAAGTCCCCCCCCACCCCCATCGTTACTGTAAAATGCTTTTTTCTGGAAAATCTAAGAGTAAATTTCTCCTTCCTTTTTTATGATATTATTTATGTTCCATAATCTTGGAAGCAAGAAACTTTATTTTCTTTCATCACTTATTTTACAGGAAACTTTGGCTGCTCCCAAGAGATCTTGAGCATTGCTGCCATGATGCAGATTCAGAACATCTTTATGTTCCCTCCAAACCAAAAGGCTCAGGCTGTAAGTTTGGTCTCATAATTTTCTTCACTTAATCCACATCTTTGAGTGTCTGCCAATTCAGTAATTAATATCTGTTAGGGACATGCAAAGTCTGACGTGCTAGAGTGGAACTGAGGGTTTCTGTCCGTGCCCATACTGCTTGGTAATGGAGAAAGGGGAAGCTGTACGGTAGTGAAACCTGAAGACAGTCCTTGGCTAATGATGGAGGCCTTGTACTACAGAGGGTTAGGAAAGTGTTTGGAAATGTTAGGATCATAAGTTTGTATTAGTCAGTTTTGGGGTGCATGGAAAGGAAGATTGTTCATTTTGAACTTCCCTTTGAGAGAAAAAAGTAAATTTATTTTCAGGCTGATAAAATTATTTAATATGAAATGGTTAATTCAGAGGTAGAAATACTGCTGAGCATAACCTTACATACAGTAAGTAAACCCCATTTCCTTTGTGCAAATGAGTTTTAATTTCAGTTTTAGAGCTCTGCCTTGAAAATATAGTATGTTGGATAGTGAAACATGCATATCAGTTAAGGGAGAGTTGTTACATGATAAGAGTTAAAGGTCACTAAATACTCAAGACAGTAAGAACTGAGGGCAGCAGGAACGACCTTTGAAAAAAACCTAATTTCTGTATAAAAATGCATTTCTTCTCTTTTTTCCAGATCAGGAAACACAGAAAATTTGCTGTGGAAGAGGGAGATCATCTCACTATGCTTAATGTTTATGAAGCTTTTATTAAAGTAAGCAGGTTAGAGTGCATGTGGATTCCTGAGGATGAGGAAGGGGAGAGGGTGGGTTCCAGTGGTTTTAATGCCTGATGCTCAAAACTAAGGGCAGGTCTTAGTTCTTCAGGTAGAGAGTACTTACTAGAACCCCTACTTAGCGCAGCTGCAGTGCGTCTGGTGAAGACGCTGTATGCCGACAGGGGAGTGCTCTCCTATCGGCATAATTACTTCACCTCTGTGAAAGGCAGAAGCTATGTCAGAAGGGGAGCATCTCCCCCTGATACAGCACCAGTGTGGACAGTGCCTAGGTCGCTGTAACTTGCGTCACTCGGGGGGGGAAGGGAGGGATCTTTCACACTGCTGAGCAATGTAAGTTAGATCAACTTAAGCATTAGTGTAGACCTGCTATAAAAATCCTAGAAGCTTGAGCCTATGTAAGATATGGACCCAAGTGTCTAATACCTTTTTGTTTAATTAATTAATGGCTACATTTGTCACAGATGCTCACATAATCCCACTGCGTTGGCAAGACATAAAGTTGGTGGCTGTGTAACGCACAGGCCCTTAACTGTAACCTCCATATCTTCAGTTATCCTGGGACATTCGAAGGAACATGAGAAATTCATGTTCTCATTTATTGTCTGTTGATAGTTTTGAATTTCAATGAAAGTTGGGCACCTAACTCCTGCAGGCTTCTTTTGAAAATCCCATCCCTAATCATTATATAAAGTCTTGTCAATGGCTTAAAGTGCTTAGTGATCAGTGAGGTTTAATTGAAATCTTAGTGCTTGTCTAAATACTCAGGTTGTACATCTTTAACTATACCAGGATAATACATATGTAGGGAAAGGTAATAAGTTATACTAATGTAAGGCATATATATAACGTGCACTAGGAGCTCTACCCTAACCGAAGTTGTTACACTGGTACAAAAACGGTGTGTAGACCAGGCTTTAAATGTATCTTGAACTGATTGTCTTTGTGCATGTTGGAAAACAAAGTACAAAGATGTCTACTTAAATCTGAGTCAAAAAAAAATTTTTTTTTTGGCCCAAGACATAATTTATACCGAGATGAAGCACATTTATGTGATAGTATGAAATAGCTGACACTGTTCTCCCCCACCACATCCCAAGAAATGACTCAAATACATTAGTAGGAAATAAGTGCTGGAAATGTGTTTATGAATTGGAAGCCATTATTTCTATTTGAAATACACTGTGCAGGAAGTGGCAGTTCATATGCATACTGGCTGCAGTTAACTTCCCACTGCAAATCGGTAAATACCAGAACACAACACAGTGGTTGGGGAACAGAACTAGACTACACTTTGCAGTAGGGAGATTGATTGTGGCATTTGTAACTGTTCTTGTATTGTTGCTATACAGCACAGCAAGAGTTCTCAGTGGTGTCAGGAACACTTTCTAAACTACAAAGGGCTTGTGAGAGCAACCACTGTGAGGGAGCAGCTGAAAAAGCTTCTTGTCAAATTTAAAGTACCAAAGAAATCCAGTGAAGGTAGGAGCCACTGAATGAGGATTTTTGTGTCATACCTGTTGGAGTTTATCTGAATATTGAGTCGCCCAACTGTCAGTTTATTTTCTTACTACATTCAAGAAATACTGTATCTTGCCAGCCTAAAAATAATGTCTGTTAAATAAAACTGGGATTTCAAAATATACTTTTCCAGAGCAGCACCTGAGCCCATTTTTACAATTAGAATTTCTTCAAACCTTGGTGGCTTAATTGATAGCAGCAGTGTTGTGTAGTGGTAATTAATAATAATGTCATAGATAAAACCTAATGGGAGATTTTCAACCACCCCCCATTTATACCTTTGAAAATCTCTCATTATGATCAAGGCTCTGTATAGACCAGGGGTCGGCAACGTTGGCACGCGGCTCGCCAGGGTAAGCACCCTGGCGGGCTGGGCCAGTTTTATTTACCTGCTGACACGGCAGGTTCAGCCGATCGCGGCCCCCCCTGGCCGCGGTTCGCCGTCCCAGGCCAATGGAGGCGGTGTGAAGCGGCGCGGGCGAGTGATGTGCTGGCTGCGGCTTCTCACCGCCCCCATTGGCCCGGGATGGTGAACCGCAGCCAGTGGGGGCCGCGATCGGCTGAACCTGCAGCGTCAGCAGGTAAATAAAACTGGCCGAGCCCGCCAGGGTGCTTACCCTGGCGAGCCGCGTGCCAACGTTGCCGACCCCTGGTATAGACATTTTGGAGCTGACTTTCAGTTGTGCTGAACACCCCTAAGTCCTGTTGATTTCAGTTGGAATTGCAAGTGTTCAGCACCTCTAAAAATCAGGCTGCAACCACTTAATCTTCATAGTACCTTGTGAGATAGCTATGGTTGGTACTATCTCCAGGGGAGGTAATCTGGCACCTTTGTTTTTTACATAGTAATTGAGATTTATTGTGAAACCGAAGAGAGGGAAATAAAGAATCCTGAGTCTCTTGTCTTAAGCTTTTCTTCTGAAAGCCCCAAAGTTGCTTTTGATGAAAGAGCAGTATTTAGGGGATTTTTCGTCATTGCATCAGCTTAGTTTATGAAATACATTTTGCAGAATAACATGTCAGTCCCGTCTTTAGGTGACCCAGATCCTGTTCTGAGGTGTATAGTTTCTGGATTCTTTGCCAATGCAGCTAAATGCCACTCCACTGGAGCTTACAGGTAAAATATGTATGTAGATCTATATAATTCCTTAGAACTGTCCTTCTATTTAGCATGCTTCTATGAATTGACAGATCTGGATAGTCAACAAACAGATGCTTCTCTAGATAGACTAACAAGAAAAGTTTTGTTGGCTCATTAAATTAATGAAGTCTTGCAGTGTCACATGTAACAGTTTCCAAATGCTGTTTGCTTGTTTATCACCTCTCTTGTTGGTTAAATGATGACAGTAAGGTTGAGAGAGGGGAATTGTTAATAGTTACTAACTAATGTGCTAATGTGACCAGGAAACTATAAATGCTTCAATTCCATAGCACCTCCAATGCACCTTAATCCAAGCCTGCAGGACCTTGTTCTTGTGATGTGGGCAGAAAACCATTCAGTGTTAGGGTTTGTCTACACATGAAAAGTATTTTGGAATGATGTAGGGTATGAATTTAAAGTGAATTAATTATTCCTGATTAACTCTATTTGTTGATATTCTTATTTTGGAATAAGAATGTCTATAAATGGAGTTAATCAATCAGGAATAACTCCTCCTGTAGACAAACCCATAGAATGATAACTCCAAACTTTTTCACTGGTGTCTTGGCCAGAATTTGGGCCTGATCTCTGCAACTGAAAGGCCAGTGCATTAACTTTGCACCTCTTTAACTTGCTTCAGCTCTTTCAGTACCCAAATTTATTAGCATTTTGACTGGGGCTGAAAGGTCACCAATAAATAAATTTTAAGAATAAATTTGCAATTGCTAAATCTGACATAATTCCCTCTCTTCAAGGACTATCCGTGATGACCAGGAACTGCACATCCATCCCACCTCAGTGCTGTATGCAGAGAAACCTCCTCGCTGGTAAGCTAGAGCTGGTTTCACTTGTCTGCCTAGACCAGGAGGCACTCCACATCAGGCATTGTTAGGAGATTCCCATTAATAACTCTGTTCTGCCTCAGTGTAGCAACACACCTGGAAGATCCTGGTTCCGAGAATGTAAGTTCAAAGGAGGTTTCCTCTGCAATAGTCTTTAGGCAACACCCAAATAAAACTGCTAGGTGGGGAGGATATGGAAAAGTGGCATTAACGTGGTACTAAAAAGTATTAAGAGCTGTGAAGACGAGAGAGGGGAGCCAGGTGGCCCCTTCCTAAAAAATACCAGAATCCAGAGCCTTGTGCTGCAGGTAAAATCACTCACAGGAATTGCTCTCTGAGGAGGGTCCCTCGACTTACTGGGAAGGCTATCTTAGTTCAGTGATGTTGAGGTTTATGTGGAGGCTAACAAGGCCATCCCATTGAAAAAGACATATTTGAACCATACAAGGTAGTAGTTACTTTACACTTACATAGTGCAGTAAATGTACGTGGCACACTGGGACACTGTTACTCCTCCAGGAAGTTTACGATCTAAAATGGAAGAGACAAAATACTTCAGGAAAAGGAAGGTGTGACAGTATAAACAGATTTGTGGAATAAGTGGGTTTTAAAATGTGATTCTAGTCGCATGTCCTCTTGGAATGTTACATGTTCGTGTCTCATTGATTTTCATATCAAAAGTGCTCAGTAAACAAATGAAAATGTTTTTCTAATTGGCAGCCTAGCAACTGCAGCCTGGGCTCCTGGAGTCAAGCTAGGTTCTTGCAACTTTGTGCATAATCACCAGTGAGAAAAACTTTGCAGGCTAAATTAGGCTCTCAGTGACACCTGTGCAACTTGATTGTCTTTGAATTGTACCACAGCGTTTGCACAGGTGTAGCTGATTGGAACTTAGCAATCAATTCTGTTGATGCTCAAGATGGAGATAGAATTCAGATCACTCAGTCTTAACTGTGCTGCTTCTATTAGAACTTATCTCATCCATCTTCCTTCCACCTCCACTTGTTTAGTTTTGGTTCTAGGGCATGTTCATGTGTGAATCAATATACTGGGCTATGGACAGTGTCCGTTGGGTTGATTTGGTTTTGTTCTTTGTTGTTAGTAAGGGAAGAATGTTGTCTTTTGCTCTGTGTTTTGTCTATCAACTGTGAGTATAGTGACTTTTCACTTCTTGTTTTAATTTGGTTTTCCTCAAATTTTAGATGCATTCGAATGGGTCGGTGGGTCTTGGGGAAGAAGGGAAAAGTGAGAACTTTCCTCTTGCTTCCATTCACTAACCCTCTGTTCTCAAAAGCGTTCCCCCCCTCTAAGCAGCGTGGCGATTGCTTTGTCTTTTTTGTTGTGTATGGAAGATGGCTCCGTGTGGTGAGGTTATGAACTGGATGAGTGAGAGAGCAGGGTGTGGGGATGGAGATGTTTTAGTCCTCATGGAGGGTCATTGTAACAGGCCTTAGAGAGAACTTTCCTGCATTCTTGGCAATGGCTGCCTCGGATGCAGCAGATTATTTGTAAACTGGTGTGCTTGCTTTCTAAAGCTCGAAGCAGTGTATGTCCTGGCCTTATTCAAAACATACACTTCCTCCCGTAAGCCTTGTCCTGACTCGTGCCTGCAGTCAGGGATCCTACTGTCCTATTAGGTTGTGGATCGTTACTAAGCTCTGATGGGCCTAGGGTTTTGCACTCAACCCTCAACATCCTTCTCAGTCATGCTCTGTCCACAACACCTAAAATCTCCCCTTCAGAGGTGTTTAGTATGAGAGCTCTTGGCCGCATACTTACAAGTGTCCCCTCCCTTTTCTTCTTGTTATCGCCCCCCCCGGTCTGTTCTTCCTGATGGTTTTGTGGAGATATTTTTTTTTACTGGAGTTTTAAAAATCTTTTTATCGCCCTGCTATACAATACTCTGAGCACCTTGGTGGGTGTGGGTCGGAGGGTATTTTATAATTGACTCTCCTCCCGCAAAGCAGAGACTACCCAATGGCATCTTATACGTGAAATAACTCTGTAATCTCTATAGTGTGGAATGTTCAGACAGTCAGAGACAAGTCCCTCTCTGCTATATAACACGGGTTGTTTTTTTCTCTCTGTGTTTTCAGGGTAGTCTACAATGAAGTCATACAGACCTCCAGGTACTTCATGAGAGATGTGACTGCTATTGAATCCACTTGGCTATTGGAACTGGCACCTCACTTTTACCAAGAAGGAACGGTACGGACTCGACATAGACACCAAATGGTATCATTGCTGTATTGACAGCTCTTGTACTTAAAGCTTTTTTTCCCCAGTATTTTTCTTTTGTTTGATGGGAATAGAAATGAATTGGGGTGTAAGTCATTTAAGGGGATTTAATATATAAAACTCTGCTTTGCAGTACCCTTGCAAGAGCTCTGTTTGCCATACAGGAGTACAGCCTGTCTAGACGCTAGCTCAGAGTTGCATTTCTCCATTTGAGGTCCATTTGGAAATTCAGCACAGAACTAGTCTATCCTGAGATATGTGTTCAATAGCACTTTTCTCAGCAGTTCTGTTGACTTGCTGTAGGTAAGTGTAAACTTGAGATGGCCTGAGTCTTCATGTGCCTTGAAACGTCTTTCTTGGCAGTACCCAACACTTTATTATTTCAAGCAAATAAATGATAATTGCTCTCTTACTTAGGAAAATACATTAGAGCTTAAAATTTGGAGTCATGAAAAGAAGCGTCCTTCTATCGATAAACTTAATATAAGTTCATTTTTGTACTTAGCACCTTTACATGAAAGAGATTGGTTCAAGACCTGAGGTAGCTGGATGTATAGTTATATAACATGTATTCCTGAGGCCCCAAGGCACCATAACAATTAAATAGCAAAAATTAGGCTTCAAGCAGTTACGTTGGAAGTTGATTAGAGCCACAGGACTTGAATGAGGAGTACTGGCTTGTTCTTTCGGTGTGACCTTTTAAATAGTACATCCCTTTATTTATTTATTTATTTATTTATTTATTTATTTATTTATTTATTTATTTATTTAGCTTCCCTGTACACAAAGTGGCTCAAATACACAAAGTGAAATAATAGAAAAATGAGCCAGGTTGGCAGGTACCACTAATGACAGCAGGCACCACATTTTCAGACAGATGTCTATTTTTTCCAGTTGATGCTATCCCTCTAGCTAAAAGCCTATTTAAAAAAACAAAAGCTTTTCTCTGGGCCTGAAAGTAGCCAAACTCTGGCCTTAGCCCCCTGAAAGGAGTAAGTGCCACAGGCAGGAACACTCAGCAGAGAGAGCCCTGCCACCAGTTCTGAACAGCAAGAGCATCCAGCAGATAACTGCTTCAATGGGGAACAGGGGAAGAGGTGACTTCTTAGGTAATAGGGTCCTAGACCTATGGCACATCCTTGAATAGTATCCAAAAGCAAACAGGTAACTAATGCAGAACATGAGGCATTGGCACAATAGCCTTGTAGTATCTCAGAGGCAAGTTGCTACATTGTGTTCCAGCTAAAACTTCTGAATCCTCTTCAAGGGTAGCCCTATGCTGTAATGTAGCTTGTGAATGATGGGTATGTATCAATCACTGTGGCAAGGTCTCTCTCAGAGAGAGGAGATGCTGCAGTCTCTTGATTGACACTGCATGAATAAAGGCCCTACAAGTTTTTGCTATCTGGGAACACAGGAGCAGTGACAGATTGAGTATGGCCCCTAAAAGTCATGAGTCATATCCACAAAGAGCATACGTGTACATCTTCAGTAGCTGCCACTTATTCCTGCCAACCTTCATCACCTCGTCTTGTTTAGACTTTGCTCTCATTCATCTACCCACCTTCATTAGGCACTGTCAGAGCAGGCTTGATGTAGAGTGGAATATTAGCCCTGTGCTCGTGACACTGAAGCTAGTCTCTGCAATAGCAGACTGTACATAAACACTGAACAGTAGGGGTGACCAAATGGGTGTCACATGTGTGATTATGCAGGGAGGAAGACTAATTACTCAGTCCTAACCTTAGTGGAATTTGAGAGGTACTTACTATAAAGCAATGCCAAACCGCTTCATTCCATATGCATCATGAGATTCTGTGTGAATCTTCATAAAGCTCTTCTGATGGGCAACATTCCAGCAAAACAATGATGTGGGAGTATCAGTGGCAAAGAGCCAAATTCTGGTACTCTTCAGGGTGGCCATAAAATGGGCACACAAAGAGCAGTATTATTGTGAGGCTCTATTCAAGCCAGCCACTACCATCTGTGCAGGAGCAATCTGCATGGAATAGGAATATGCAGCTCCACTTGTGGAACAAGCCTCTTCTGATGTGAAGGGATCCAGAATGGAAACCTGTGTTAGTCTGTATTGGAATGAGATCTGGTATTGTGATGCTCAAATGCAGGACAATACTGTCATAAAAACTTCAGACATGATTTTTCAACAGATCAAGTGAAAATTACGTGCCTAATTTACCTGAGCAAATTCCACAGTTGCACATGCAAATAAGAGAATTGGATGTGGAAATGTAGCTAAATAGCCGTGTGTGTGTGTGTGTATGTATTTTTTTTATTTCTTTTTTGTGCACACTAATTTTGCACATAGTTTTGCATGCATATTTGTGAACTTGACCTCTTGAAAATCTGATCCCTATTGTCCATATCTCTTGGCGACACTGAAGGAGTTTTAGGGAAGTGTATCCTCTTAAAGATTTGATATGCCTATGAGAGCTTCTTCTTATTACATGACCTTGTGAGTTCATTTGTTAGCAAGACATAGCAATGTGATTACAGCAGAGCATTGGCATTATGTTCATGTAAGTGATTTCAGAGATTTTTCTAAAATGTGAAACTTGGATAATTCATTTGTTATATAGGATGCTTAGCATGCTATAAATAGACTTCTCCGGTGATTCGTAGATTTCAAGGCCAGAAGGAATCATTGTGATCATGTCGTCTGACCTCCTGTGTAACACAGGCCATAGAACTTGCCCAGAATGATTCCTAGATTGAAGAGTCTCTGCTGGGTATTCCATAATTCTCTTGGCTGAGGTGGTAATGACACTGCAAGGCAGGCCTTGGGCTTCTGTTGCTGCTATTAAACACATGTGCCTCAAGCATGGCATTAGAAGGAAATGAGCCAACATTCCCACTGTATCAAATCTGCCTCTGGAATCCTTGTGACTCAGATCTTTACATGGATTATGATTAATTTGGAAGAGTTGGTGTTTTACACTATACCGATGGCTTAGGACCTGCCTATCTGGAGTGACCATCTCTCTCCCTGTGCGATACTGCCACCATTATGATAATTGAAAATGCTTGATCTAAAAGCTCCGTTGGTTTAATAGAGAGGGAACTGCTAGCAGAGTGTTCTCAATGATGACTTTAGGACTTCACTCCACCACCATCACCCTCTTGTTTGGTCTGAAAGAGATCAAATCTGTTCAGCTTTGCCACATGTCCTAAGAATCATTTTCATCCTAAGTAGGGGAAGGTTTTGTTGTTTTTCTGCTTGCCTTCCCCCCCTTGCTGCGAAGACTTAGGTGAATTTGCTGAATGTATAAAATATAAAAATTGTTTTATATTTGATCTGTGGTGCCTAGAGCCTTGGTTTAGTTTCACTTTGCTTTTTTGGGGTAAAAATCAGAATAAATGAACTACTTAATTTTGTTATAGCATCTTTCACTGAGGGCTTGTCTACACTGCCCTTAAATTTGGACTATGGGAGTGTGAATAGTGTGAGCACCAAAGTGCTGTGCTGTAACTTCTCCGCGTGGACACTGCGAGCGCCAACTAAAAGGGGTTCCTAGTTTGCATTAATGTAGACCTGTGTGAAGGGAATTACGTTAGTGCAAACTAGGAACCTTTTAATTGGCACCTGCAGTATCCACATGGGGAAATTACAGCACAGCACTTTGGTGCACATCGCTGCTCACACCCACCATGGGACAGTGTAATCATAAACCTATTCTCAAAACCCAGTGTGCAGTTAATACAGAGTTAGTAGCAAAGGAAGCGAGAAATTACAAGCAATAAGCAAGGAATAAAATAAATTAGTTATTTTTGGGGGGGGGGGAGGGAAAGCCTTGCTATGGCCCTGCCTGTGTTCTGTAAGACAAACAGGAGCTGCACGGGGGGGAGCGAGTGAAAGGACAGGGTGGTGGACAACACTAGGTGAGCAGGGAGGGGTAGAGAGAGGAGGTTTGTGAGGTAAGATTGGGCAAATCCATGGAGGGTTTTAAAAAAAAAAATTAAGTGCTCCTAAGTCCCCTGTGGGGTCTTCTCTTCTGTTAATCGTGCAACATGCTGTTCGCATGACACTAATATAAACCCACTTAGATGATCTCTGCATTGGTGCTATTCTCACATAAGTGTGATTGTACTAGCTATTTGCAGCCAGTTTGATCCCACACAAAGACAAGTGAATATGAACTGCGACACTCCCATATGAAAGAGTTCTTGTTGGCTGCATATATTAACATACAGTTAGCTATGGATGTTTGAAGAATACGTTAAACTTTCCTCATTTTTAAGGAATAAAAAAATTTCCCCCACTGGTGATGATAGAAGAGTCCACAAGGGTACAGGGAAGAACGTCTTTCAAAGAGGCACTGGGAAAGCTCACTAATGCACTATCTTGCTGAAGTGTCTTAGATGCTTTTAAAGACACACAAATGGCAGATGTTAATTTATAAATAACTCTGCTGCTTTCTCTTGCATGGACTAAAGGTACCAGAACCTCTGTTTTACCCTTGGTGCACTATAAAAACATATGAATGGATGTTTGCAGAAGCAGTGGTATTTGAGTACTGCAGGCAAACAAAAATAAATCACCCAAACATCTGTAAAGTTGTTGTCTCATATTGAAACCACTTAGGTCAAGACATCATGGACTGAGATTGCTTAGCAGAGAAATCTCTGTGGCGCACTAAGAAGTTCCAGAAACATTGGAACCTTGATACCTTCAATCACTAGATCTAAAACAAATTATCCCTGATCAAAAAGCTAATTATGTTCTTATTTTTATTTTTTCATTTCCTCTGGTTTGGTCACAAGCATGGGCAGTAATCACATATGCTTCACTCCTTAAAGTGAATATACCTTTGAGAAACTGTACCCTTTCTTGGGTCCTCTTCAGTGTGCACTTTCTCCATGGCACTTTTTTCCTTCCTATTAGATTTTAAGGGTGAAATATTCAAAGGGCCAACAGAACTGCAGCTGCAGCATTAGTAAATATATCATTTTGCATGCACACATCTGGTAATTGCACCATCAGGCAGGTAGCCAGAGGTAAATACTATTTTGTGCATAAAAAATCTGCATTAGTAGACACTGACGAGTTGCTTCCTCTTGCAAATTGTTTAAGTATTAATGTTTGCACTAGGACCAGTTAAATACCTTAGGGAACGTTTGGCTTTTGGAGTTTCTGCATTTATTTCCAGAGGAGCATTAAGATTTGATGCATTTTACCAAAAACAAAAAACAAACAAAAAAACCCCCCACCACAAAAACAACAGGATTTACGTTGATTCTATAGAGTATTCTGAGATACAGATATGGAGACTGATTCAATACACTGTACTTGGATTTTTATGAGATTGTGCCATATGTACTAAGCACTTTCTTTCTTTCTCTTGCAGCATCTTTCCTTGAAAGCAAAGAGAGTTAAAGTAGATGACCACTGATTTGGTGTGCCTGTTGAGCCTTCTGACATCAGATGCAAAACCTACCGCTAATTCAAAGCTGGCTACAGTCCATTCAGCAGTCAGTTCATTAGCAACCTGACCCCACATCAATTAAATGTTTAAATGCCTGCCAGGATCCTGTAGGGGTTTATGCATGACCAATACATTGTAAACCTAAGTAGAGCTTGCGTTGTGAACATATTATTCCTTGGCCTAATTGACCACTCTCTGTAACCTGGATATGTTGCTCTTTTTAATAGGTAGACAAATGATCAGAATATAAAGGGGGGGGGGGGGGGACACAGGACCACAAAGACTCAAAACCTCCAGGAAAGAAACCAAATGCTTAGCATGGCACAGCACCCTTTGAGAGAGAGGACCAGGGTTCAGGATGCCCTGCTTCCCATTCCTTGGAGCACTGTGAATATTGCTGACCATCCTGAGACTGCCTGCTGAAAGTGGGTAGATGGAGGACAATGAGTTGGCCCTTAAAATGTAAGGGGCTGCCATGGAAACCTTGATACTGTGTTTAACTGTGCCTAATTGGTATGATGTTGCCCTGAAGCAGCAGAATCCTCCTCTCTGTGAGTCGAGCTTTCCCCAGCCTGTAACAATTGTTCTGTAGATAGTGCTGTATTTGAAATTAAAGCACTGTTCAGCAGTGGGGAAATCTCTTTGGGTTTGCTGTTGCTCAACCATTTAGGAGGGGGCTACATTTTGATCAATCGTGGGATGTTTGCACATGTTCTGTTGTGGAACAGGATTTATGCAGACTCACAGATGGGGCTTAGCTTTATTTTCTGAGTAAGAATAAATGTGCCAGCCTCTCTTAACACTTCAAACCCTCATGAGATTTCAGAAGGGAAACCTCATAGGAATGCTGCTTTTAGCAAGATTCAGCTAAGATTAAAATGCCCTGTACTTCCCTTGATCAGGAACATAATCCTTTATATATTTTTATTAAAACAATCTGCTCTTTGCTGTTGAGGACTCTCCTCCTCTTATGCCAGTGGGACAGGGGTATTTTCAGCAGCTAGTGGTTTAACTGGGACCCCCTGGCTGTCTTTTTCATAAAGAACATTACCCCTTTGTGTTTAAGCACAGTCGCTTGGGTACATGTGTATTTATTTTTCTTACCCTTTTGATATTTATTTTAGAAATGTGGTTTGAAAGTTTTATTTTTGTAAGGACATTGGTTTGGTTGATGTGCTTCTTTGGAACATGTTAACTATAATTTTATTTCCATTTCTAAGAAGTGTGTAAATAAGTGAAACTTTCTACATAGAATAAATGTCTTCTTGCCATAGGGCTGCCTTGCACATCATTTCTGAAAACTTCATTTACATTGCTGCCTCCCACAAAGCTTGTTCTGTCGTGTGAAGTGTGTGGTCTGTGCAGTGTCTAGGTCCTCATCTCCAGCGCAAAAAATAAGATATGTTCGCCTCAGTGTGTGGCACTGAGAGTATGACAAACTGTCATTTCCCCCCGCTTGGATTTCCCAGTGCAACCCATCCTCTCTGTATTTTTCTCTTAGATTGTAAGCTCTTTGGGGCAGGGACTGTCTCTGTGTACTGTACCGTGGGAAGAACACCAAAAGCACTAAATAAAAAGATCCAACGTAGTTTTTTCCTCTTAAAGGGGCAGAGAGCGAGAGCTGAATACAAAGACTTGTAAACTTTCCATATTGCTCTGTCCTCTGGAAACATTCTCTAGAGAAATAAAATAATTGAATCAAGAAGGCTTGAGAACATATCCCTTCCCACACATCCAGCTAGCTAGCTAGTGATTATTGCCACTCTGCCGTGATTGTAGCATGCTGATCTGCATTGTGATATGGCCGTGCAGTGAGCATCCAATTAATTTGGCATTTCCGGGAATACCAGGTGCACTTGAACTCTGTGCTCCAGAGGCTGACACTGCTACGTGGCCAATGTTTCTTCCTGTTGCAAAATAATTTGATTCTTGTTCATTTGAGTCCTTGTACCCAGCAAGGCCTTTGTGACTCATGCAAAGTTAGGAGCACAGAGATTTGAAAGTGGTGTTACAACATGTAACTAGTTGCATCTTCAGTTGAACAAGTGGAATAGGTCTGTGTAAGAAATCCCAGTCTCCCCAGTAGAAAAATTACTTATGTTTCCTCTGTCCTGACCGTGCTAGAGGCAGCACACTGTCAGAACAGGCACACTTGATTCTGAAGATTTGGGCCAAGAGTGACTAATGATACTGGCTGCCTTAATATCTTGGTATCCAAACTGAGACAGCTTAACAGAAAAGAAAGGAGTACAATGCCCCCACCTGTCTGAAAATCAGGCCCCTTTAAAGGGCTTTCACCCACAGCGTGAAGCTAATAAAATCACTAGTTGCTTTGTGAAATTCAGGCCTTAGGCTTTGCCTGCTTGATTCATAGCACTGTGAATTTTACATAAGTTTGATTACAGAGACTGATAATGCTGGCTTGAAGCAGGTTCTGTGCTGTACAGAGAGTCTTAGCAGAAACATCATTGGTGCTGAAGGGAGGGTGATTAAGAGTATTATGTTCTTGCATCACCAAAGCTGTATTTGAAGCGATGTTTCCTGTAAAAATAAAGCAAGTTATAGCTCCCTCACTACCCACTGAAGTTAGATGTTAAATCACCCTAAAGCAATAGAAGGTGCTGTTAGTATTTCTACATAAGACCTTCACTGTATTGATAGCCTACTATAAAAAAGGATTGCCAATGGTAGAAATAATATGAAGCTAATTGGAATAGAAATTCAGTCAAAGCAACAGCAATTGAAATGCAAATCACTTCCAGGAGATTAACAGTGGCTGTGACAAATTGATGGGGAAGCAGTCACAGCTGTGGCCCATTCTTCAGCCAGTCCTAGGAAGAGGCATGCGCTAAAATGAAAATGAAAAGCTCAGGCAGATGGATTTAAGGTGATGCAGTTTCCATTAGTTTTGTAGCCATGCCCTGTTACACAAGTGCCCAGTATATTAACCAGATTGCCTGCAGATTCTAATTGGCTTATTTTATTTAAAAAAAACCAACACCACTAGAATATTCCTTTAATTTCAGGATACAGTGCTGTACCTTAACTCCATTTTCTGCCCTTGTTCCTGGCCATGACATTCACCATCTTTATGGGACCTTTACATAATCTGTTCATTGCAGATTAGTTTGCATGTATTCTCAAATCAAAAAAAAAGTGTTTTAGTGCATTGCCGGAATCAAAGCAGGTGAACTCTGCTCTGTTATTTCTATATGCCCCCTGACTAATGAAACACCAGGATCTTCTCTACTCCTCTGTCTAATGGGTCAGTGCAGACCGTGCATGTTTATCCTGTGCCAGCAACTGGAGACACAAGACCAAGAAGGGAAGGACTGGCAACATGGGGACTCCCTCCAAGCACTTCTGCCTGCCGGAAGCTGAGGTGGTAGATAAAGAATTTTAAAATAACACCAGCCTGACCCTTTTTGAAAGGGGGAGTATTTCTGAACCCTGAGAGAAAGCTAAGGCCTTGAGTTCATCTTGCCTTGAGTTCAGTGAGGAGAATGGGAGAGACAGGAGGAGTCAGCAGAAAGGAAGCCGTGAATCAGGAGACGCACCTGAGGAGAACAAGATTAGCTCCTGGGTGCATACATTTCTTCACACCAGTCAAATAACTAATAATAAATTGTAGAGGAGGAAGGTGGCAGACACCCTGTTGCACCTGGACATAAAGGCTGTCAAGCTGATTGCACCTTTCTTATGAAAGTGTCTTAGACCCCTGAAACCGGATCATGACTCAATGGCTCTACCCTCTCCCTACATAGGTCCTCATTATTTAAACTTGGCATTTTGTAATAGCAGAGGCAGCCTACTATTAGTCAGCTGGCAGAGAGCAGATAGCAGAGCAGTATCATTCTGGACACTTACAACGGTGTAGAAGTTGCCATCATTTCAATAAGAACAGGAGTACTTGTGGCATCTTAGAGACTAACAAATTTATTAGAGCATAAGCTTTCGTGGGCTACAACCCACTTCTTCGGATGCATATCATCATATGCATCCGAAGAAGTGGGTTGTAGCCCACGAAAGCTTATGCTCTAATAAATTTGTTAGTCTCTAAGGTGCCACAAGTACTCCTGTTCTTTTTGAGGATACAGACTAACACGGCTGCTACTCTGAAACCTGTCATCATTTCAATGCTATGCTTTGAGGATCCTGTTTACTAGAAACAAAGCTCTCTGATTCCCCTCTGTTAAGGGAGATCAATCATTCCCCTTATAGTGAGGATCAGATGTTTCTAAACAGTATTTTGAAGAGCTAGCACTAAAGAAGTGCTAATGATTACTATATTGTTTGGGGGAGGGGATATTACTACAGTGAACTGTAGTATTTAAATTAGGAGGCTCTTCATCTAATTTATTAGAGGCTGTTTAGTCATCAATCAGCACAGTGCCTAGCTTGTGGGGAATTCCCCCCCTCTAAACATGAAGCAGGTTTTACAGCCTGTCCGACATGTCCACAAAAATCCATTCTGAGCTGAAAGTGTGGTTCTGCTCTGAAAATTGCAAACTTTAATCTCCTTACATTGCAGATCTGCTCCTTTGTGCATCGATGTCTGAGCTGCTTTCTTTAGTGACTAAAATCAAGTTTTTTTTTAAATGCCACTTTACTGCTGTCAACTCTTCGGATCCGACTCAGCTGTGCGAATGAGCTTGCAGCTGTTCCTTCTCAATACTGTTACCACTAAGTACCAGTTATCAGGCCAGACAGTCATTCTTGAGCAAACCCAGTACAGGCAGTAGGTTAGGCCAGGTGTCATTAGGAGCTTAATTGGATGAGTTTAGGTTGTATTGGTTTTACTGAGGGCTGATTTTGGTAGCAGTCCATGAGAAGGAAAGAAGCCAGCTTGACATTCAGATCTAAGGATGAGTTTACAGGACTGGCACTTATGAAAAAAAAATCACTTGCAAGCTGAGCACATTTGACATGGAAGTCAGAGAACCAGCCACACTGTCCGTTTACACAGTCCCTTTTCAGAGAAATGAACGCTGACTGCAGTTTGAGAAAGCCAACAGTAAGTGGCAGTAGATCACAACTTCCAGAGCCAGTTTCTTATTGAAAAGGTATTTGGCCAATTTTTTAATCTTTACTTCTTCCTTCCCCCATTTGTTGAACTTTAGAAAAATTGACAGTTTCAAAACAGTTGAGTGATAAATAGAGGGAGGGGAAATTGAAACAATTTCATGGATGCAGGTAGTACTAAGGAGTGGGAAATCAGTGGAAAAGATGGCCCAGATAGCTAGGTAATGCCTCTGGCATCAGACAGGGTAGGGGAAAAAGCCCATAAAACACTATTTGTTATCGAGGTGGACTCTCCCAACTATCCATCCGGTCATTAAAATGGCAACTATCATAGGCTGTGTAGGGAAGAATATGCTGGTGGAGGAATGAAACTTTTTAGTACTGCTCATTTATAGTTGGCTTGTTTAACTTATTAAATACCCAGAATGTTTAGCCTCCACACAATTAAAAAAAAAATCATATTGTTCTTTTGGTTTAATACCTTGGACTTCTATGGTGGCTTCTAGCCACAGATCTCAGAGTTTACAATGCATTAAGCTTTGCAGCCTTCCCGTCCAGTAGAGGTATTATTCTCATTTTACAGATAGGGAAACTTAGCCACAGGGAGGTAAATTGACTTCCTCAAGTGCCCAATTCCTGAAGTTAGTTTTGTGCAGCTGCAGGGGTCCCCCTGTGTGGAACTCATTGCAAGAGCTGGACATGCATGAGGGCAAACCAGAAGCAGAAATAACTCATAACTATTTTGCTGAGAGCTGAGCATTAACCCCCTTGATTCACCCATGCGGCTGGATTAACTTTGTCTTGTAGAGCAGCGTAGTTAGCTAATTGCTTTTCAGTCCTATTTGCCTCACTATAGCAGAAAAGAGGCAACCCAGCTGATCCCCATAGGACTCCCCTTATCTGTAGCTATCCTCTGCAAAGCCCTGTAGTATCCAGTGTCTTTCTCCTGAGAATCTCAGTGGTTGCAAACCTTAACGGAGGTGTGGATCAGCCTGGACTCTGCAACAGCAGCTCCACCCACTTGCATCTGTTGTAGTAGACCACAGAGTCTGTCAGCCCTAGGACACAGAATCAGATCCAAAATTGGATGGGCAGGTAATCTAGAAGGCGAAGCATTGGTGCGACATGCACTTTTCCTTTTGTTGCTAGGTAGGCAGGCTGCTGCGAGTTGAACTAATAGTTTATATATAATCTCCACTGTCAAAGCCAGGTACAAAATGTTTTGCATTAGTCCAGCCTAGAGATGATAGCATGAGTTGCTATGGCTAGGTCTATGTATGAACAGAAGGGGTGAGATCTTGGAGAGAAAGCATTACTGGCTATTGCTATGAATGTTGGTAGTGTACATGTACAGCCAAGTACTACCAAGTACATCGCTGTGGTACTACCATGTACATGTTTCCATAGTGACTGGATTTTCAGGTGTTCAGTGTAGTGGATGCTGAACTGTGCAGGTGAGCACCCTCAAACATAGAAGGGTAATTTTTGTAAACAAATTTTTCCAGCGCACAACCTTTGTCTTTTTACTGCCCTACAGTACAAACTTTTGTAGGATACTTCCCTAAAAGAAGTCAATAACCTGTATGAGGGCAAAAGACCACTTATACTTATTTGTACATCTGCAAATCCAATCCTACACAGGCTCAAGTTCCTGTTTCCCTGCAGTAATGCCCTCTCTTCAATCTATTTCATACAGCGGAGTTTAGCGTGTTAGCGCAAGAGAGGCTTCCAGGCTTCCTGTACAGTACATTAACTGAAGGATGCATGAATAAGCACTAAACTTGACACTAAAGTCCTTTCGCTATTGCTCTTCAGTTGAGCTTTGAACCCTCCTACCCCCAGGAACCTTTCTCCCAGGCCATTCTTCCTGCATTTGAAAATTCAGGGCTAACAGCTCTGAAAAGCTAATTTATACCCTCAGCAAGTTTAGTGGCAGCACAAGCTCCCATTACTCCTTACCAGCAGCCCTCAATCCCAACCTAGAGAGGGTACCTGTGGGGGTTGAACTGGGAGTCCAATCTCCATGCACCATTTGCTGTGTGGCCTCTCCCCCGGGACTGCCAGCAAAGGGGTCAATTACTACCAGCTGTGGTTGTTGTGGAGCTGTGGCTCCTTGACCACTGGGAGCTGTACTGAGACCCACTGAACTCATTCCATGCGGGTTAGGTCATCTAACCGCTAGCAGATGCCAACGTTGTTCAATCCCTACTACCTTGACTGCGTACCTAGAGGTGAAAAGTTATTATTAAAACAAATACAAGTAGATCTTTAACGAGGTCAAATGTAAAACAAGGAGTTGCAAAGGCCTCTCAGATTTTCTAAGCGTTTTCAGGTAGTGTGAGACTTTTCCCCGCATGCCTGGTGGCCAACAGGTTGATTCCACCAACTGGAATGGAGCAAGCTTCACAGAACCAGATGGGATGGATAATGCTTAAGAATCAGATATTGCTCTCCTTCCCTTCCACAGGATGTAACAGGCTATCAGGAGTTTTTAAATGACCCAGAGAGTTAAGTGGCTAGGAGCGCTACTTATCTGGAACCTGCTGGACAGAGGAAGGATAGTTGGGGTTAGGGCATTGGCCTGGAGCTCAGGAGATCTCAGCTTAATTGCCACCTCTGCTGCAGACTAAATGTGAGCTTGGCAAGTGTGACTTAGTCTCTGTGCCTTAGTCCCCTCCCCGCATCTGTAAAATGGGGGCAGTCCCTCCTCACCCTTTCTCTTGGTTATTTAGATAGCAAGCTTATTGGGGCAGGGATCTTTGCACTATGTGTTTGTACATCTCGTACCAAAGGGCTGGGATCTGAGGTGAGGTCTCTAGATGTTGGTGTAATGCAAATCAGTAGGGAGTGTAGGAGGCGTGCATAGAGCCACTGATGAAACTCTTATCTTCAAGGATAAAAAGAAAATGAGTAAAACTGTGCCAAGAAGTTGCTTAATACTAAAAGAAAGGAATCAGAAATGTGGTGTCAGTATCTCCATCTCACACAGCCTAGAAGCTCTTTGGAATTTTAAGGACTGACTGTTAGCCAGGGAGCCAAACCCTGAGCCAGAGACAACAGACCTCTGACGTTATGAACTTGCCATAGATTAGGGTTAGTGTTTCTGCAAAGCATTGATCGCAGTAACAGGCCTGAAATGTAAATACAGGCTCAGACAGCATAAAGTAGTGTTGCTGATAGCCACTGATAACCATCCAGTTGGTCTGAACACCAAGAGGGGCTCTTCATTGCTCCCCTGGGGAGGTGCTGCTCGGGGAGGAGAACCCAGGGACGTATTTCAGAGCTAAATTACATGTGTGCAGAGCCGGAGAGCAGGCAGGGGATGAACTTGTCTTACTAGAAACTGTTTCAGTTTCTTGGAAATTGCAGCTATTGATCACTTAACCCTTTGCATGGCAGGAAGATTGCTAATGGGAAAGGGACTTTCTATGATCAGGTGCCAGAGAGGGGGATTGATCAAATGGTTAGATGTGAGGGGGCTGGGAGGGGAAAGTGTCTTATTCTGCTTGAGTGTAAGTCTTGGCAGAGCTGTTAATTTCCAACTACATGTAGGATAAGAACATCATCCCCAGTCCTGTAGATCTCCCTTTCCGGCTCTACAAAAGCTCATTCTAGCACCTCTATAGGCATACTTGGGGCGTGCTTAGCTTCAGCTGCCTTTGGGGGCGGTGTGCATAGGCCTTTTTGCTCTTTAAGTTCTTAAAGAAATCAGCGCTGGTGGAAAGGCCGGGTTACCAGCTCTGTAGAGTGAAGCTGTCTGGGTTTCCGCAGAACAGGTTCAGTGTATGCAGTGCTAGTGCCAGCATTGCATGGCACTCCACAACTTCGCTTGGCTCCAAGCTGCAGGGACCACTTATACAGAGGGGAGGATTTGGGGCCAGTTCGTCGGCCCCTATATGTAGCAGAATCACCAGTCCAGTTGGGCCACATTTCCCCGGCCCCAGTCCCCCATCTTTGCCCCCACACCTAACACGTGGGATGCTGTGAGGTGAGATATAGAGCAACTGTGGCTCTTATATAAGAAGGTGGGTGTGACCAGCATTCCCTCTAATTTTTCCCACCCATGTGCGGAAGGAATTTTGTTATGTGCACCAATATGGAGGTGATGTGTGACACCTTGGCAGGGTGGGGCCAAGGGATTCGGAGTGTGGGAGGGGGCTCAGGGCTGGGGCAGAGGGTTGGGGTGTGTAGGGGGGTGAGGGCTCTGGCTGGGGTGTGCAGGCTCTGGGATGGGGCCACCCTGGGGCTACAACGGGGAGAAAGGACTCTCCCCAGCTCTCTCTCCCTGCAGCAGCACCTGGGCTGGGTGGGAGGGGCACCTCTCCCCGGCAACTCTGGCAGGCCTGGGCCGGACTGGGGGAGGGGCACCTGTCCCCGCCATGGCAGCTCTGATGGGGCCGGGCCGGGGGAGGGGCTTCTCTCCCTGGCAGCTCCGGAGGGGTTTGGCCGGGCCAGGGGACCTGCACGGCCCTAAATAGCCTGCTGCATGGCCACGTGGCTGCACAGCTTACCTAGGGCATGACTGACAAGGCCAAAGATCACCCTCCAGTTTGGGCTGCAGGGGAGAGAACTGACTGTGAGTGGCTGCAGCTCACAGCAGGTGGTTCTTTGAGTTTTGTCCCTATGGGTGCTCCACTTCAGGTGTGCATGTGCCTCTTGAGCCCTTGACCAGAGATTTTCAGTTAGTGGTTCCTGTTTGGTCCACGTATGCACCCTATGCATCCTCGTGCTGGATCCTGAAGCTATATAAGGGTGTTCAGGCAAACCTTCCTCAGTTCCTTCTCAACTGCCCTAGAGTGTCCATCTTGAGTGTGCCTCAGCTTTTCTAATATTTCGGTAGTTGTTATGATTGTTTTTATAGTTGTTAGTGTACTTATAGTTAGTCTGATAAGTAGTGGGATGATTGTTGTCCTCTTCTTTCCCTTGGGGAGACTTATTGTTTTCCTGTCAGGGCCTGCCTGCTTGCCAGGTTTAAAACATTGCATCTTCTGCTGAGATGCTATACCTGTGAGTGACGGCCACTCTAAGGGTATGTCTATACTACCCGCCGGATCGTCGGGTAGTGTTTGATGTATCGGGGATCGATTATCGCGTCCAGATGAGATGCGATAAAATCAATCCACTAATTGATGCCCGTACTCCACCTCGGCAGGAGGAATAAGTGGAGTCGACAGAAGAGCCACGCCAGTCGACTCGCCGCCGTGAGGACGGCCAGGTAAGTCGAACTAAGATACTTTGACTTCAGCTATGCGAATAGCGTAGTTGAAGTTGTGTATCTTAGTTCGAACCCCCCCACCCCCCGCTAGCAGGGCTGGCTCTAACTTTTTTGCCGCCTGAGGCATAAAAGAAGAGCGCCGCCCTGCCATAACACCCCCCCACCAGCGCCGCGCTGCCGACCCCCCCGTCTCGCCGCCGAAACCCCCTCTCCCCGAGCGCCACGCCGGGCCGCCCAAACCTCCGGAGCGCTGGGCCAGGCCGGGATGTCCAAACCCTGCCCCCCAGCGCTGGGCCGCGCCGGGCTGGCCAAACCCCCAGAGTGCCGCGCCAGGCCGGGCTGGCCAAACCCCCGGAGCACCACACCGGGCCGGGCCTTGCTGGCCAAACCCCAGCCCGCCCCCCAGTGCCACACCGCGCCTCCTAGCGCCGCCAAAGCCCCTGCTCCCTCAGCACTGCGCCACCGAAACACCCCCACGCTGCCCAGCCAAAACAAACAAACAAAAAAACCCTCAAGCGCCCCCCCGCCACCCCAACATTGGCCGCCCCTTCTGAGGTGGGAATCCCACATCACCCAGAAGTGCGACTTCTGCCTGGCCCTCATGTCCAGGGCAAGGAGCAACAGTGAGTTTAAATGCAGACTGCTAATGATGGAACAGTCCCTTCGGCCAGCTTCTGAGTCAGGTGAGGAGACGCATCTCCCACTTATATGTCTGTCTCCAGATAGATCCAGTGCCCCATGTACCTTGGCGCTGGCTTCCCCTAAGAAAGGAAGATTCTGGAGACTTCAGGGAAGGCTTCCAAAAAGAGAAATGTGGACTCTCACCTTAAGGAGCCAGCTCTGAAAACGTTCAAGTCCCCACCGAGATCTACAGTCTCTGGAGCCGTGACCTCTTGACTCAGTGCTGTTGATTTGAAGGACTCCTCCTCTGGTACCAGCAGGTCTGTAAAGTTCCAGAACATGAAGGAGAAACATGGCTCTGATAGGGCCTTGGTACCTTCTACCAGCAAGGAAGGCAAGCATAGACATTTGGGACTGGGACCCGAGGGGTCTGGGTCTGCTCAAAGGGGTCTGGGCCATCATTCCCTGGAAGGTGCCTTTCTTCTGTCTTGGAAGAGGGTCTGTTGTATGCATTTCCTCCAACACTGCTTATAGTAAGGGGTGACAAACAAAATCAGACTGGACAGAGCCAGACTTATCCTTACAATGCTGACCTGGCCGAGACAAGCTTGATACCCTTACCTGCTTCACCTATGTCTCCAACCATTGTTCAAACTCCCAACCATTCCTCATCTCCTGTCACAGGATGCGAGTCAGGCACTTCATCCCAACCTAGCAGTTCTCTGGGATGAAAAGATGGTTCATGGCATTAGAATCCTACTGTGCTATAGAAGTACAGCAGGTGTTAATAGCAGTGAGATCAACCCGCACTACTTACCTGCAGAATTGGAAGAGATTCACTGGTGGTATTTTCACTGCCTCTTGCCTGATTCAGTACCACTTTCAGTCATCCTGGATTGTCTGCTGGATATAAAGAAATCAGGGTTATCAGTTAGTTCAATTTAGGTCCATTTGGCCGCAATACCAGCCTTTCATCCTTTGGTAGAAGAATTCTCCATATTTGCTCATCCAGTATTGTCTATGCTTATTAAGGGTTGGGGAATCTCTATCCACAGATTAAAAACCCTACCCCGACCTGAGGCCCCAGCCTTGTACCCAGTTACCTTATGAGACCTTGATTTGAAAGAATGCCAACCTGTTCTCTGTTTCATTTATCTAAGAAGACGGTAGCCATCACATTGGCCCATAGGGCTGTGGAGATTGGAGCCTTGGTGGCAGATCCCCCTTTTATGGTGTTCTTTAAGGACAAGGTCTCTTTACATCCACACCCTAAATTCTTACCTTATGTTCTATCAGAGTTCCACTTTAATCAATCCATTGACCTACCAGTGTTTTCCCCCAAAGCCACACAGTTCTCTACAGAAATCCTCTTTACATACCCTGGATGTTAGAAGGGCATTGGCCTTCTACCAAGCAAATTAGGAAGTCACCTAGGCTCTTCATTTCCTTTGAGGATATATCCATGGGGTCCCCGATCTCTACTCAGAGACTTTCAAGATGGATATCTGGATGTATTATCATTTGTTATGATGCTGCAGATGTGGGTCCATCTCCTGAAAGGGTAATAGCACATTCATCCAGATCATAGGCAACATCTATGGCAGTGTTTCTCAAACTGGGGTCGCTGCTTGTGTAGGGAAAGCCCCTGGCAGGCCAGGCCAGTTTGTTTACCTGCCCCGTCTGCCGGTCCGGCTGATTGCGGCTCCCACTGGCCGCGGTTCGCCGCTGCAGGCAATGGGAGCTGCTGGAAGCGGCGGCCAGTATGTCCCTTGGCCCGCGCCGCTTCCAGCAGCTCCCATTGGCCCGGAGCAGCGAACTGCGGTCAGTGGGAGCCGTGATCGGCCGGACCTGCAGACGGGGCAGGTAAACAAATTGGCCCGGTCCACCAGGGGCTTTTCCTACACAAGCGGCGACCCCAGTTTGAGAAACACTGATCTATGGCATTACTGAAGAATGTACCAGTATCTGAAATATGTAGGGCTACTACAGGGGTTTCAATACATACATTTTCAAAACATTATGCCCTGATCCATGCTGTCAGATCTGATGAGGCACTTGGTTCTGCAGTACTATTTTCAATTCTGGACTCTGTTCCAAAGCTCCCTCCTCCATCTGGGAATACAGTCATAGGGACACCACTTGAAGAAGAAGAAGAAGAAGAAGAGGTTACTCACTTTGTGCAGTAACTGTAGTTCTTTGAGATGTGTCCCCCTATGGGTACTCTACTACCTGCCCTCTTTACCCTCTGTTTCGGACTGTTCCTTCGGGGGTGTTTGGGTGGAGAAGGAACTGAGGACGGCTCACTCGCGCAGCCAATATAGCTTTGGTATATGGCACAAGGAGGCATAGGGCATGTGTGCGGGCCGAATGGGCACTGCTAACTGAAAATCTCCGATCAAGTGCTTGAGCAGCACATGTGCATCTGATGTGGGGCACCCATAGAGAGACATATATCAAAGAATTGCAGTTACTGCACGAAGTGAGTAACCTCCTTTTCCCATCGCTGGGTTCTGTAATGTTTAAATAAAAATGATTGAGCTGTTAACTGCAAGCTCTCCATGCCTTATGGAGAACTCAGAGCTGGCTTGGTATCTGGCACATGAGCTCTCTGCACCCGGGGGTATTCTCTGGGGTACTTACCAGTATCACCAACCTTGAGCTTTCAGAACTGGTGAATCAGGCCCCACAAAATCATGAGATTGGCTTAAAATAATATTTGGGTTCTTTGCCTTCTGATTTCTGAGCCTTTAGGGTACAACCATGTCATATTTTCAAAGCTTTTCTCCATACCCATGAAGGCTAGAAGCTTATTTCCCCATAATCACAGGATCCCAGGAGCTGGACCTTTGAGAAACACAAATATTGTCAGACTCCTAAAATTATGAAAGTTAGCAATGCTGGCCTTACCCATCCCTTATAGCTTTTCCACCTCCTGGCTCTGTCCTACTCCTACCTAGCCTTTCCATAAAGCACAAATAGCTCCAGGTTACACATGGCAGAGATGCTGACACCACATTTCTCATTTATTTCTAGTGCTAAGATACTGTTGACTCCATGTGCTTCACTCCCTTGTTTTCCTCATTCTAATCAGTAACATTTTCTCCCACCCTCCCTTCCTACCTCCCTGATCCCACCTGTTTTATGACTTGGTTGTCAAAAGGGCTGTAGAGCAACAATGAATCCAGTCCATTATTTACAGAGCATGGTGTCCTTGGCCTCGTCACAGAATCTACCTTTGCAGTTGGCACAGCTAGTCAGGGCAGTATGGGGATGTGTATGCTAGAAAGTCAATCAAGGCCACTAGATAGCTTCAGGACACTTTTCAGGCTCTTCTGACTTGGGTTGGATTCAGATTCCATCCTAGAGGTATCCTGCTAACACACACTCTGGAAAATCAGGGGGTTGATTAGTTCTTATAGACAAGTGTGGTTTCCAGCAACAGGACTCTCAGTACTTTCTGGGTAGATCTGTTTACCAATAATTGTACTTACAGTTCTCATTGGCTGCCCTGGGTTAGAGCTAGTTTATAACACGTGGCTATTTGCATTTTACACGCCATACAGATTACCATGGAGACACAGCCAGTAGGGAGCAGCTATGGCTCTGTCACTGACCTTAGTTGTGCTTTTCAGTTGACAGGCCCTTTGGAGAAGGCCTCTTGGGTGGGGCCTGCATCATGGCTTGTCAAGACAATTGGTGCTTTGGAGCCCCCTGGTTGGAAAATGCTGCTGACCCTGTGCAGTGAGTCTTCATCTGTGGCATCTTCATCTGTTCTTACATTGAAGAGTAAAGAGCTGGGATAAAGGTAGGTTTGTATCCAGATTCTGCTCTCAGTTTTGAGTTGGGGCTGTTTCCCAACTGCCTTAATGTCAGCATTCCCAGTGCTTCTGTAACATGTCTGGGGACCATCGTCCATGCACACTTGAATTCTGAAGGCCCGCTGTAGAAGGTTATATTGTAATGCTTGTGTTTCAACAGGTTACCCAGACTGCTGGGAAAGACCCCAACTGGTCAAAATTGGTGCTGGTAATACTACGGTTAGTGAGACCCTTCTCTGTAGCTCCTGCCCCCTGTTTTTCCTCCGCAGACATTCTCCCTCTGAGAGTCTGTTACCTGTACCTCTTAGTACCTGTCCCGCTGCCACAGTTTGCTTTTATCTCTATTTAACAGAGGTTACAGTTTGCATGAAGAGTGCTATACAGAGGAAAGATGTATTGTACAGGCCAGGAGGAGAGCCAGTAGACTGGGAAATATAGTAGACTGAAATATATGGAAGACTACTATTCAGTTCTTGGTCATTTGAGTGAAGTTTCCATTAGGGCTTGGAATTCTTCCAGGAGACCTTGTACCTAAAGTGAACAATAATTCCTGCCAAGGCAGGTGTTTCAAGCTGTACTAGAATCCCTGTCTCAGGTGCATTGTGAGTCCCAGTGTCCTGGACAGGACAAAATTTGGCCATCCCCAGGCAAATACTGCAACTGGAGATAGTTACATAGAGAACTCCAGGACAGCTTCCATAAAAACATCTATGGATGCCCCACTGGTCTGCCATCCCCAAGGCTGGTCCTGAACTGGCAGGCAGTGCTACAGCCTTAGAGAGCTGTGCAGTATTGATTTCTATGGAGCATGCCTTGCTTCTTGCCATTTCATAAATACATGGCCATGTGGAAGCTTTGATTACATGGGGTCCTCCTTCCACTTCCCAAGTGTTTTATCATAGAGGCTGGGACCTAGTTAAGAATTCTGGGTTCTCACTCTGGGTCGGTTACTTAGTGGGCTATTCATTTCCCTTCTGTACTTTATGTTACTCAGCTGTACAAATGGGTGCAATATTTATCTCCTAAGGGACTGGGGGACTTTAATGTTTGTAAAGTACTTTGAGATCTGTGGATAAGATGCCTTATGGAAGAGCAAAGGTTTTTTGACAAGTTGGCCTGAATTAACAATAGTTCTAGTTAGAGCTGGTTGAAATCATTCACGTGAAGATTTTTGCTGCTGAAAATGGGGTTTTATTGAAAACTAAATTTTGTGGGAAAGTTTCATTGGATGAAATGTTTTGATTTTGACAGAAAAAACTGAATGAATGGTTTTGTTTTGAGTTGCACTTCTTGTTTGTTTTTAAAACTTTTTTGTTTTAGATTTTTTTTTTTTTTTGCAGGGAGGTTGAATTTGGGTTTACTTCCCCCTTTATCCCATGATAGAAAGGGAGGGAAAGAGAAAAAACACTCCCTTGCTCCCCTCCACGCTCACTTTGTTCAAGTGATAGAAAAATGGGTGCAAAGACTTTTTTTTCCATTGGAAAAGTATGGAAGGAGTTACAGTGAGGGACAGTGAGGTTTCTCTACTGCTCACCTATTTCCACCCCTTCCTCCTCCCCCACCTTTTTCCCCCACTGGAAAAAAAGTAATAGAAACAGGGAGAACAAAGACCATTTTAATTAGGCACAAAATAAAAATTTCCTGCTTAAGACCTACCCATTTTGAATGAAAAGCTTTCATGAGCCAGCTCTAGTTCTCGTGATTGAAGGCATCGTATAAGGCATTCAGATTGCTGAGATTGTAAGCAGCTGTACTATTACAGTGAAGCAATACGAGCAGATCCATGTATGCCCTATTGAATTGCTCTGCTGATTATCTACAGAAAATCAGGGTCCTAGCAGTTAGAAATACTAGCCGGGCTCTAATCGCCTATTCTGATCAAAGCCCTCAGGCTGCAGCTCTGCAGCCCCACATAACCAACTCTCCACAGCCACCCTCTCCACAGGGCTAGAGCCCTACTGGCTACAGCCCTTCCAGCTTCAGCTCTCCACAGCAACATTCGTCACACCCACACATGGCGCAACAGCCCTCCAGCTATTTCAAAGGAAATGAGATTCTAGGCTGTGGGAATTTCATAGTCACTGATTCTGCATTAGTTTGTCTGGATTGGTCCAAATTTGTCCTGTGAAGGGGCCGAGGCAGGAGGTGCTGAGAAACTCCTTATTATTAACTAGCTGCTATAAAACCTTGATGTTTATTAGCCCCTGGTGTACATCTTTATCACGATGCATTCCCTATGTTCCTAAAGGAGGAATACTGCTATACTATGGCACATATAACTAACGAAAGTGGCCAGTGTATCTGGATTAGCAGTAATGGCTGTAGGAATTTTTGTTAAAGGGCCAGCTTGTTTGTGAAGCTCAGTCCTTTGTCTATGAGAGAAAGGGTGGTCCAGGGGCTAGCACACCAGGGACTTGGTGGACCTAAGTTCAAGCCTTTCCACCACCACCACAGACTGTGTGAACTTGGGCAAGTCACTAAGCCTCTCTGTGCTCAGTTCCTATTTTGAATAGGGGGTTAACAGCACCTCTGTACTTCATTAGGGATATTGTGATACTATAGTAGGGTGAAAAATCGGGACAGGGAGTGGGGGGGTAATAGGCACCTATATAAGACAAAGACCCAAATATCGGGACTGTCCCTATAAAATCGGGACATCTGGTCACCCTATACTATGGTGATGGGGCCATAGAAGTACCTAAGATAGATAATTTGCCTCCCTTTGTGTGATCCAGTATTACTGGGTGCTAAGCCGCTTTCCTGGAATCGCTGGCTCTCACCACTTTTTGTGCTGGCTCCGATCCCCTTAGACTTGGGGAGTTAAACCCAGGAACTCTGGGCAAAAGTGAAAGCTACAGAGAGTCTAGGATGCTGACAGCAGAGACAGCCTGGCTCGGAGGCACTCAAGTAACAAATTGAACAAATTGAATATCTTAAGACGACTCTGGTTTATTGTCCAGATCAGGTCAGCAGAAAAAATATTGGGAGGCTGAACAAAGAGACAGGCTTCTTTAGTAGATAAATGGACTGATCATTTCATATTGAGGAACAATCTCTAAAACATAGTTTACTGCGCAGTTGAGGGCTGAGGCATTTGCTGATGCCAAGAGCTCCTCCTCTGACCCTAGGCACAAGTGGAATTAACTGGCGCAGTGTTTTCTGATGGTTAAACTCCCCGAAGAAGACACTCCATTTGTTACCAAGGCTCTGATGAAGTAAAGTGTGGTTCATATGTACAAGGCCGGCCTTCAACTCATCTCAGAATGAATGGAGAGGTAAAATTGAATTTTACACTCCTGCTGCTATGATTAATGTTCGGGACGCCAGGTGCATCAGCCAACCACTAGGGGGCATTGAAGGTTCACTTTGTGCACTTCTGTAAAGACAAGAACCCTGCCTTAGCCCATTTATGCACAAATAAAGGGGAGTCTGTATAAATGAATAGCTGGTGTACGAATAAACCTGTTGGAGCAATAAATTCTCTGCACACCCATCTCACCAAAGCCCTTTGATAGGAGGCTGCCCCTGACAAAGGAATAAACTTGTTTGGGGAATAAAAGGGCACATCTACATTAAATCAGAGAGCGTAATGCCATGCCAAAGATACAGGGCCGCAAAGTGCAGGCTGTGTAACATGCGTGCCGCCCCAACCAAGAAATATTAAACCCAGTGAAGCCGTTCAAGGGAAACGCCAAGTATTTCCTGTGGATGTGCTCCATGGGATGGAAATCTCCCTCTCCAAGCTGGGGTAGCTGGCAGCCCCCTCACCCCGGTGCCACACCATAGTGAACGGAGAACTCTCTGCACAGACCTGTTTGAGGGTTAGCACTTAGCGCTTTTCTAGCCCCAGAGGATCTCTGTCAGGGAGGTCTGGTTCTAGGAATGCTTTAGAGAAGGTTAAAAGAGGGCACAGAGAGCTGTAAATGACTTGGCAAAGGTCTCATAGGGATGAAGTGGCAGGAATAGAAAAAAAAACAGAGTCCAGATTGGCCCATCTGGGATGTACACATGGGATCCAGGCCGCTATCCCCCTTTTTACATGGAAGGGAGATAATACCTCTGTAGCACTACCCCCTGCCACTCCTGGGCAGCTCTGTGGGACCCTGGCATTATTCCAGGGACAGGTGCTCTGTGAATCTTATTCCTCTCCCCCAGCTCTACTGGGGAATTGAAGCTTCTAGGCAAGCCCTTCATTGCCAGAGATCTCACCCCTGGCCTCCTGCAGGTCTTGGGTGGAATCTGCAGTTTTGTGTCAGAACCTATTGCTCATTCTGCAGTGGAAAACACTATCCCCTAATTGTCCCTTCTCTGCTCTGTTCCTCCAGCCTGCCTGGTGAAGACTCAGCTAGATGACCTACACAGTTCATCTCCTGAAGCTCTCCTTCAGATGAGATGATCTGGTCCCAGTCACAAGAAAGTGTTCCTCCCCCATTAAATGACTATCTGTTGAACTAGTTTTCAATAGCATAAACCAATCGCTATATGCTGAAACATGATAAGGTTAGTGCAAATGGGTACTCTCACATAGAAGTAAACTCTCAGGGCACCAATCTGTGAAATACAGTAAAGTTGACCTAAGGTAACTGATCTTCTCTGAGCCCCAAGACACAAGGTATTTCCAAGCAGTATCTAAGACCTGCCTTACCTAAAGGAACAGGCCTGGTAAAAGAAATAGGCTGTGTTTTATCAGTTTAATGGGATTTTCCTACAGTGCTGTGTATCAAGTCTTTGCCCACAAATACAGGGACTGAGCCAGGAAATGTTTGCTAGTGATTGTAATGCTTGGTACTACCACTAACATGCTAGATAGGTAATCCATCCTGTATGGCAGTGGTGGGCAACCTGCGGCCTGTGGGCTGCATGTGGCCCGTCAGGGTAATCTGCTGGTGAGCCACCAGAAAGTATTTACATTGACCGTCCGCAGGCATGGCCACCCATAGCTCCCAATGGCTGCGGTTCGCCGTTCCCGGCCAATGGGAGCTGTGGGAAGCGGCGGCCAGCACGTCCCTGCAGCCAGCGCTGCTTCCCGCAGCTCCCATTGCTGGGAACGGTGAACCGCGGCCACTGGGAGCGGCGGGAGGCCGTGCCTGCAAACAGTCAATGTAAACAGTGTCTCGCGGCCCGCCAGCGGATTACCCTGATGGGCCGCAGGTTGTCTACCACTGCTTTGGATTAAGTTTTTTTTACAGGCTTCAGGAGTCTCTTAACGTGTGTGCATGCAAAGAGGAAGTTGCATGGATAGAGGTGCATTTAATGTGGGGGTTGTTTTTTCTAATAACAAAACTCTTCTACATGAAGGATGTGTGAGACTCTTTCTGCAGTTACCAAATGGTGGGAGGGGAATCTGCAATTAAAGATCCCAAAGTTCTGGGAAGCAGGAGCATTTGTGGGTGGGTGACATTTGTGCCCTGGAATATTTCTCAGTCAGATATATTTCATGAGAAATATTGATTTGATTCTCCATGGGCCAGCACCTTATTAGTTTTAGAACCAACTATTTAAAATTGATGATGTAGCGTGATAGGTAATGTAGCATGATAGAGAAAAGTTTTGCCATGCTCCAACCGTCTCAGGAAAATATACAGTGCGATTTAAACAGATTGGGGCTTGGAAAGTCCTGTGGGAAGATCTGTGCTTTGAGAGTTTCCCAGGAGATCTTTCATAGTTGGTTTAAGCTTAGATTACTTTAAAGTAGAGAGAGGAGCTTGGGAACAATTCGCCAGGAGGTTCAACGTTTTTCATGGAACATGAAGTGCACTTTATTTTGCCCAATAATGTGTTCTTCAGCCCAGTGTCGCAGGAGAAAGGTGCATGTAAGAATTCCCCTCTTGGCTAGGAAGGTGATTTCCCCCACTGTTCATCTTTGATTAATTAGCTAGATGGTGTTTAATCCTATGCAGTGTCTGCAACTGCCCACCTCTGCCAGTACTAGACAGATCAATGTGTCAGATGACATAAGTGGATCTTTTTTTTTTTTTTTTTTTTGTAAAAGAGTATGTGGTTTTAGTGCTAGTGTAAGTGACAGTCCTGGTGAATCAAGTCATTTTGTGGTACAACACTAGCAATGGCAGTGCAAGCTTCTCCCATGCCCCACCGGCAATGTGGCTCAGAGTGAACCCTGACCAAGAGAGTCAACTCTCGTCCTCTCAAGTCTCAATTATTGCAACATCTTTCTCTCTGGCCTTGACAAATGCAACCTTGTCCTGCTTAGATCTGTTCGGAATGCTGCTGCAAAGATCATTCTCCTATTCCATCACTCTGACCACCTTGCCCCTCTCTTTGCATCCTTCCACTGGCTCTCCCTTCTCTATCGCATTAAATATAAGCTGCTTGTCTTTGCTTTCAAGGCCATTTGTGGCCTATCCCCATCCTACCTTCTCTCATTCAGTATCAAAAGATCGACTCCCACCTCCGATGGGCCCTTGATGCCTGAAACAAGCACTTTTGTGCTTTCTCCCCTCCCTTAAACATCCACAAAGCTCCTTCATCCTCCTCCTTCAAAACTCTCCTTTGCTGCAATGCCTACAAAAAATGTAATAGGGGTTAGGCTGCTGGTGTGCGGAGACCACTGTCTGCCATGCTGACCAGTTCTGTCTTATTGTTTCCTTCTACACCCCCAACTGTTGTCTCTTGTCTTCTACTGAATTGTAAACTCTTTGGTGGCAGGGACATCTTTTGTTCTGAGTTTATACAGCACCTGGCACAGTGCGATGCTGGTCCATGAGTGGGTCTCCTAGGCGCTACCACAATACAAATAATAATAATAATAATGATTAATCATCAGCATAAACAGGCACACTCTCTAGGGATGAGATGGCAGTTCAGTCTGCAGGCCCACTCCGTGTTTAGCCTCTCTGCCGAGACTGCTAACAAAGGTGTTTGCTTGAGACAGGATATTTCCAGGGTCACCAAGATTGAAACTATCAGTCCCTTTGACACAGGTTCCCCCAAGAGGAATTTCAGTCATTTACATTTCACATTTACATGGCAGTGGTGTAATGTATGGCATGAGGCATTCCCTGCCCCAAAGAGCTTACACCTAACAGCTTGTGCTTGCTACAAACCCGGGCTGGAGTCCAACTGGGGGGGATGGGTTCTATAGCCACTACTTGGCCTGACCCAGCTGTTACCATTACACCAAAATTAATAGCAAATCTTAGCATATTAATTCTAGGTAATGAGAGACCCAGGTGCATCTGAATCATGTGTTTTTTCTCACAATAGAGCATATAACAGGGCAAATCCTGTCCATGATAATCTCCCGTCCCCCGCAGAGGTAGTTCTTCACTGATAGTGTTACATAAACCTCAGCCCTTTTGCATTCGCTCTTTAGGAATGAGCAGGTGCCAGCAGTGACTTTTGGACTCTGTTGTAAGTGGGTAGTTCATGGTATTATGGCGAGGCCGTAGCCTAACAAGGCAGAAGAGTTCAGCACCCCCTGTTTACTCCCGGTGTCACTGAGGTGGTGTTTGTGTGGGTGCTGAGAGCAAAAGATGTGGCCATTGTAAACACTGCCATATTTTGAAGGAAGGGTCCTGAACAGTGACTCTGACGCCAACTGCGGCATTGTGAGACGTTACTGTAGAGTCTAAAGGGGTTGCTGGAGCATGTGGATGGTGGGGGGAAGTCTGAATGTGTGGCAGAGAGATCTCAAGGGAAGAATGTGAAGAATGGAGTCCTCCAGAGTAGGGTTCTGTGGTGGCAGAAGGCTTTGCACCCCAGCACGGAGAACTGAGGGTTACGGTTATGTGGGGGAATGGCTGGATGAATTTCTAACAAAGGTTCCAGCCTAGCAGTCTCCCCATTTCAAGCGTGCGAGGGTGGGGTAGGGGAGAAAGCAGGAGCCCAGATGACAAAGAATAAACAGCTGAAGGATAACAATGAGTCAGGCGAAAAAAGGAAATTGTTTTTCTGACAATCTGCTATTGTGTGTGAGTGGGGGAAAATCCCTGTAAGAACGAGGCACCTGGGAGAAAGGGGATAAGTTAACATTAAATGGGCATCCAGTGACAGGAGAGGAAATGGTGGGACAGCTGGAAACGCAGTAGGAGCCCAGAGAAAATCGATACGAGATAAGCGTTCCAGGGGTAGCGCTGTTCATCAGGTGACAAAGTTAAAGGCAGCCAGACACTAAAAGTGAGAAAATATCACTGACCCCCGCAGTATTGATCAAAGAGCTGAGACGCTCAAGGCCAAACTCACTAATAAAGTGAGACGTATCAGCAAGGAGCCCATCAGAGCAGATGAGTTGGCTTGCGAAGGTCATAAAAAATAAAATAAAAAAATAAAACCATAGAAAAAGCTTAGCTTGTGAAACTTCTTGTTAACCACCTTGTTCGTCTTGTTAAGTGCAAAGGGAAGAAACAGCCTGGTGGAGTGGCTCAGTCAGCGGGTTTAAACCCCCTTCCCTCAAATTTCGATATATTAATAAACCCCTCTGCAAATTGGGTGGATCTAATGTTTGTGAAAAAGAGGAGCTAAGAGCAATGTCTACGAGCTGCCATGTAAGTAGTTGGGCATATGCCAGTATTTTTAGTTTCCTAAGAGTAACTAATCTTATGGTGATTGAAAGATTTATTTATATTTCTCAAACCATTTCTTCTTACAGTCCTTAAGACCATCCAACTGCACTTGTGATAGTGATCGTGTGTGTAATGACAGGTCTGCCATAGAAAATGGGTACAACGTCCAATGGGGCCAATGAATCAGCTAATGCAGGTACAAATCTCTTGTAAGTGTCCTTGGATGACTGGATCTAGAGTCATAGATTTTAAGGCCAGAAAGGACCATAAGATCATACAGCTTTCTGTGTTATCACAGCCACAAGTGCAACAACCAGAATTAGATCCAAGACAAAACTGTTATGTGCCACAGGTAGAAAACAGGAAGGACCGAGGTGCACCAGGGCCTGAGCTCTCTGCAATGGTGGGGAATTGATTTAGTGAGCTCTACTCAGGTGATTTTAGCAAGTGACCCGATTCATTCCTTCCATTATCTTTTCGATAGGGCTGCCTTTGAAGAGACTAATTAAACAGTGATTAGGAGTAGCTATAGAAGCTGCAGCACAGAAAGGGATGGTTGGGACAGAAATGGCTGTAAGCCACCTTAGCATCCTCGGGTTTCTAGGCTTTCTAGGGACCAGAATAGCCCCCTATATAAGTTATTTATGACAATGTCCTGATGGCTGCATATTGCATGCTGGGCTGTCTAGAGCAGCCCAGAATATCCATAGCATCATATGAAATTGCTCCTGTTCGATGTGTCCCTTACCATCCCTTGTACTGGGGCTTGCCAGGGAGCCCGCATAGGATACTTTTGGCAGCCTTGTGCTGGGAGAATGCTCCTTTGGAGCTTTGAAGCCTGGGTCTGGCCTCTGAATGCTACTTGCAATTTATGTCACGGCCACAGAGCAATCTTTTTTTTTTTCTCCCCTGCAAAGCCCCATGTGTCCATCTGAACTAGCATCCATTTTCTGCTGATATTGATTTTGCTTAAGGAGGAATAGGTAGAGAAAAGAGGTAGGCTGCAGAGGGAGTAGGGTTGTGCTGGGAGCCAGCAAGGGGAAGGTAGAATCAGGTATGGAAAATGGCTCAGTAGTGAAAGGTGATCTGCAGTGGAAAATGAAATGGGGATAGGCCTGTGACAGCCTGGTACCCCAGTATTCACCACTGTCATGCAATTAGGATATGTTTTGTACAAAATATGCCTTGTGAGGTATCATTCTAAAAGTCTTGATCTGCTAGACATTAATATCTGATTGGATTGTATGTGAAGTTATAAAGTTTAGGTATGTATGTGTTACTGAAACATGTTATGAGGTTGAAAACACCCACAAGCAGCCTTTCAGATGTTAATGGCTTATTGAGGAAATGCACAAGCACAATAATTACCCTAGGAACTGTGTACAATAGAAACCCCTCAGAGATAGCACTACACAATGGAACTGTCTGACCCAGGTCACAGCAAAAGAGCTTTCCAGCAAGTGGGAAGAAGATATAAAAGGGGGAAAACGACATCATGATGGAACTTCACTCTCCCTACAACAACACACCGTGGGGCAAGGACTGAACTGTGGGAAGTAATGGCCCCAGGCTAGAGGGATTTTTATCCTGTGTATGAAAACCTGGGAAAGTCAAGGCAACTTGTGCTTTAAGAATCTGCCAGTGTCTTTATCACTCAGGGTGAGAATTTGCTAATTCATATCCTATCTATCTAGTGTGTCAAGCTCAGTTTGCGGTTTTGTTTATTTACTAAGGTAATCTGCATTGATCTGTTTGCTATCACTTATAATCACTTAAAATCTACCCTTTTGTAGTTAATAATCTTGTTTTTGTTTTGTCTGAAACCAGTGTGTGGAAATTATAATGTGGGGTAGAAAGCTTTTGCATATCTCTCTCCACATTAACAACAAGGAGACTAACAGATTTATTTGGGCATAAGCTTTTGTGGGTAAAAACCTCACTTCTTCAGATGTATCTTGTTGTTTTTGTAGATACAGACTAACACGGCTACCCCCTGATTCTTCTCTCCACATTGAGGGAGGAGGTGAATTTTATGAGCTTGCGCTGTAAGTGCAGTGCAAGACGGTACAATTTTGGGTTTACCCTCTAGAGGGGTGTGTTCACTTGAGTACTGGGCAATTCCTTAGCTGAGCCTTCCCATGCAGAGCTGATCTCAGCATCTGTGTGTATAGCTGCAGCTGGGTGTGTCCGTATCTGTGTGTATGCTGGTGAAAGGGCAAGCCTGGAGAGCTTGGCAACTTGTCACAGCACCACAGTGTGAAAGGGAGCCCAGGCTGGTGGGTCAGGCGGACTTAGTGGTACCCCAGTTCCAAGTGGTATCCCGGGGGGAACCCATCACAGGGTCCATTTTTGCTGTTTTTCTGATGCATATAAAGAGCCCTGGATGGGTTTTCCTCCTGCTTTCTTAGTTTTAGAAAATTAAAGAGTATCTAATCTCCCTCTGGAGGACACCTTGGCTGACTCAGGTATGTATTGAGAGGTCTCTGACCCTAATTGAAGGGGCAGGGGCACCAAATCCTCAGAGCTTTTCTCCCAATTGTCAAATTAAATTGGGGATAACAAGAAACAATTGCATGTAAATAAGGCTATGTCTACTAGAGCTGTGTGAATAACTGACTTTTTTCAGTTTGCTGGAAGTTCCAAAAAATTAAAGAAAAAATTTAGTTTTCAGTTGAATAAAATGTTCCATTCAACTGCCCCCAAAAAGGTTTTGTTTAGATTTTTTAAAAATAAGTACTCTAGTCTCTTCACATGGGAGTGTCTCTACCTGTCTCAATTATTCAGCTGGTTTTCTTCTGTCCGCTGTTGTGTGAACACACTCAGGACTAGAGGCAGCACTGGTAACCATGTCTATAGTTAGGGGACTGTCTGACAAGTCTCATTTGAAGACTATTTTCTGTTACCTCCAAGTTTGCCAAACTGTAACCCACCTGAAATTGGCTGAAATTTTCCACGCTGGGGGTCTGCATCAGGCTGATAAATTTAGAAAAACAACAACTTTCAGAAAAACCCTGCTCAGTTGTTTTCTAGAATCAGGTTGGAAAAATATACCTTGTGCATGTTCAATTCTTACAACAGTTTCATTTAAAAGCTTTAGTGCCTCCGTTCCCTGGAGAGGGGACTAAAAATTTGGCGGGGGGGATGGGAGGTTGTCCTGCAGCCAGAGATGGGCCTCTTGCTGTGAAAATTTGCCTAAATTTGTCCAAAGTACAAGCCTCCAAAAATAGCACTTAGCACATGCTCATTAGCAGTTAGTAGCATTATTCTCTGAAGATTTCATCTGCGCTGAGCATGCTCCATTCACACACACCGCTCCTGTGCACTGATAGGATTGTGCATATGTCGTCCCACAGAGCAACTGAATGTGCCCCATTTCAGGGCTACGGGATCTGAGAAGGACCTATCCCAGAATTGCTCCTCCTGGCTGCCAGGGGCTGCTGTGGCACCAAACTAAGAGCCGAGTGACTATCTTGAGTTCACATGGGTGCTTTGGTCAGAAGAAGCAGACTCACTGCTGCACACAGATGAGGAGTAGATTGGGGAGGACAATTTTGGAGCTGGGGGAGAGGAAGAGCAGAAAGGTCTAGCCACTAGAGAACACAAGGTGGAATTGAACCCATGATGTCTCATCCTCCTCTAATGGCTGATGCACACAGGATAATAGCCTACTACTGCTACCAATTACTAAGTTAGTTCAAAGATAGAGAGGTCTGTGCTGTTGATCTAAAGGTCTTAACTCTACTGATGACCATTGTGGGGCAATGTTTTTCCACATAATGGAATTTCTGGGTTTTCTGTTTGCTTTTTTAAAAGCTTAAGAAACTACATTAAAGTTGCAAAGTCAAGCATTCAAAAGTTTGCAAAAGCCAGAATTAAAGTTGCCTGTGTAACCTTAGTTCAGCCCCCTTGTACATATGCATATGTCTTTAATTACACAATCACATACTGTTTTTCCACAGGGACCTCTGCTACATTCAGTGTACCGGGTGGATGGTGCTCTGCGCTGAGTAGTGAACAAGAGTGTCTGCAGACCCCTTGTTCAGTTGTTGCAGAAGTTGGAAGGTATCTAATGAATGAAGCAGGGCACTGTAGGAAGAGAAAGGAAGGTGCCATGGTTAAGGATGTTGAATGCCTCCCTAGAGAACTGGGTTCTATCCTTGCATCTCCCAAAGGATTCCTATATGATGCTGGGCAAACAATTGAAACCAAAATTTTCACAGGGAGCTGATATGTGCCTAATTTTCTGGATGCTGAACTTGCATGAAACAGCTTAGTGCCTGATTTGCAAAAGTGAATCATTCAGATACTATGGTGATGGGTGCCAGAGAAAAGTCCACAAGGAAAGGAACACTTATGTATTCAGTATAAGGTCTGCATGGTATCCAGATTCAGATGCTAGAAGTGGATCAATGTTCATTGCAGATCAGTAGCAGGCTGCCTGTGTTGTAGGTTAGTTGCAGCTGTCCTGCCTTCTTCCACCTACTCTTTCAAGGCAAGCTTGTTTGTCCAAACTTCTTGGTCAATATCTGATTGGGAGTGAGATTTTTCAAAAGTGATCTTAGGGGTTTCCATTTTTGGTTACCTGACTTGAGACATAGACTCATAGACTCATAGACTCATAGACTTTAAGGTCAGAAGGGACCATTATGATCATCTGGTCTGACCCCCTGCATGCTGCAGGCCATAAAACCGTCCCTACCCCTTCCCTGGACTCTGCTGTTGAAGTCCCCAATCCTGTTTTTAGTGACTTCAATCGGCAGAGACCCTCCTGCTAGAGATCCCTGCCCCATGCTGCGGAGGAAGGCGAAAAACCTCCAGAGGCTCAGCCAATCTGCCCTGGAGGAAAATTCCTTCCCGACCCCAAATGTGGCGATCAATAAGACCCCGAGCATATAGGCAAGAGTCTCCAGCCCGACCCCTGTCAGCCATTATACTATTTACCCACCATTGCTTGGCTTTCCTTGACTACTATGTTTTACCATTAAACCATTCCCTCCATAAACTTATCTAACTTTATCTTAAAACCAGACAGGTCCGTCGCCCCCACCGTTTCCCTCGGTAGGCCGTTCCAATATTTCACCCCTCTGACGGTCAGAAACCTTCGTCTAATTTCAAGCCTGAACTTCCCCACGGCCAGTTTATATCCATTCGTTCTTGTGTCCACATTAGTACTAAGCTGGAATAATTCTTCTCCCTCCCTTGTATTAATCCCTCTAATATATTTAAAGATAGCAATCATATCCCCTCTCAGCCTTCGCTTTGTCAGACTAAACAACCCAAGCTCCTCTAGTCTCCTTTCGTACGACAGCTTTTCCATTCCTCTGATCATCCTAGTGGCCCTTCTCTGCACCCGTTCCAGTTTGAGTTCATCTTTTTTAAACATGGGAGACCAGAACTGCACACAGTACTCCAAATGAGGTCTCACCAGCGCCTTGTACAACGGAAGCAGGACCTCCTTATCCCTATTAGATATACCTCGCCTAATGCATCCCAAGACAGCATTGGCTTTTTTCACCGCCACGTCGCATTGTCGACTCATAGTCATTCTGCGGTCTACAAGGACCCCTAGGTCCTTCTCCTCTTCCGTTACTTCTAACCAATGCGTCCCCATCTTGTAACTAAAATTGTTATTAGTCATCCCCAAATGCATCACCTTACACTTTTCACTATTAAATTTCATCCTATTTCTGATACTCCAATTCACAAGCTCATTCAAGTCTCCCTGCAGGATATCCCTATCCTCCTCCGAATTTACAACGCCTCCCACCTTCGTATCATCCGCAAACTTTATCAGCCCACTCCTGCAATCGGTTCCGAGGTCAGTTATAAATAGATTAAATAAAATGGGTCCCAAAACCGAACCTTGAGGCACTCCACTAGTAACCTCCCTCCAACCGGACAGTTCACCCTTTAATACTACCCGCTGCATTCTCCCCATTAACCAATTCCTTATCCACCTCTGGATTTTCATATCGATCCCCATGTTTTTCAGTTTAACCAATAATTCCTCATGGGGTACAGTATCAAACGCTTTACTGAAATCCAGGTATATTAGGTCCACCGCATTTCCCTTATCTAATAAATCCGTTACTTTCTCAAAGAAGGAGATCAGATTCGTTTGGCACGATCTGCCCTTCGTAAAACCATGTTGTAATTTATCGCAATTGCCACTAACCTCCAGGTCCTCAACTAGTCTCTCTTTCAGAATTTTCTCTAACACCTTGCACACTACAGATGTTAAACTAACAGGCCTGTAGTTACCCGGATCACTTTTTTTCCCTTTCTTGAAAATAGGAACCACATTAGCTATTCTCCAGTCTAACAGGACCACCCCCGAGTTTACAGATTTATTAAATATTATCGCTAATGGGCCTGCTATTTCCCGTGCCAATTCCTTCAATATTCTTGGATGAAGATCGTCCGGTCCTCCCGACTTAGCCCCATTAAGGCATTCAAGTTTTGTTTCTACCTCGGATATGGTAATCCCCCATCCTGAATGCCCCTCTGTAATGGTGCTAGTATCCCTAATACCTTCATTGGCCTCATTAAACAGCGATGCAAAATATTCATTGAGATATTGCGCCATGCCTAGATTGTCTTTAATCTCCTCTCCGGCAATAGTCTTCAGTGGTCCCACCTCTTCTTTCTTTGCTTTATTCCTATTTATATGGCTATAAAACCTCTTACTATTGCTTTTAATTCCCCTTGCTAGGTCCAACTCTACACGGCCTTTGGCCTTTCTCACTCTCTCTCTCTCTACATTCTCTGACTTCACTTAGGTACATTTCCTTACTGATCCCTCCCCTCTTCCACTCTTTGTACGCTTTCTGTTTTTTCCTAATCGCCCCTTTGAGTCGGTCGCTCATCCAGCTCGGTCTAAATCTCTTGCTTAGTAATCTTTTTCCCTTTTTTGGAATGCAGGCCTCCGACAGCTCATGCATCTTTAACTTGAAGTAATCCCAGGCTTCTTCTGCCTTTAGATCCATTAATATGTTTGCCCAATCCACTTCCCTTACCAGTCCCCTTAATTAGTTAAAATTGGCCTTTTTAAAGTTATAAACCCTAGTCTTTGACTTAATTCTGTTACTCCTCCCATGTATTTTAAACCGAATTAGCTCATGATCACTGGAGCCCATCTTGAAGGGGCCCAATTTTCAGAGGGTGGGGGCTCAGCACTTTCTGTTAATCAGGCCTTTGGGCACCCAAAAATCACAAGTCTTCAATCTTGAGCATTGCATTTTATTAGGAAAAGTAAGGTATGGGGGAACAAAGACCACACGGGCCCCTTTGAGATCCCAAAAGGTCAGTACCAACCATCTCAAGAGACACAATTCTCCTTTACTGAAATAATGGTGGCTTGTCCCTATGACATGCCATCTAGAGGTCTTACAATTCCACCAATTAACTAAATACACAAGGAAGAGATGCTGGTCTAGTTCCCAGATCACACCTAGCCTCATCTTTAAAGGAACAGCACAAACCTGTCTGGCCACATTGGTCAGTGAATCTGAGTTTACAGCTGCTTTGCATTGCCATCAGAGCAGTGCATGTCAGCGAGTGTAGTAATTAATCTGCCCCTTAATTTGCAATTGATTTAGTAGCTTAGTTATCTGAGATGCAGAGTAAATTTTTTTATATTTAATTATCTTAAATATACAAGTAAACATCCAGAACATGAAACTGGAACTCATCTGTCATAACTAAAGGGAATATCTGTTTCCTTTTCACTGAGTTATCTATAGAAATCTGGCCACTGGCTGGGCAGCAGAGAGGCAGGTGGTGGGGAAAGCAAGGCTGTAACTGAGTAGTATTGATGGCAGGGGAGGAGCTGGTAGGGGTGTGAGAAGAGATGAGGGTGGCATGCAGGGGATTAAGTGGCAATACTGGGGGCTGTGCGGGAGGCCAGGGATGTACATGAGCCTGGCAGGGACGGGGGAGAGTGTCCTATTGGGAAGACCAACGATATGCACTGGGCAGAGGGTAGGCAGCCCAGTCCCTATGTATTTGCCCAGCCATAAGGGTTCCAAAGACTTGCCATGGCACTGTTGCTTCAGCTGCACCATGTTCCCAGGTAGCATTGCTGAGGCAGCAGCACAGTGAGTGTCCTTGAAGTGCAGAGACATCAGCACTCAGAGATTGGGCTCCTTCCTCCCCCACAGTTTTAGCCTACACTGGACCTTACAAAGCAGGGGCAGACCTACCCCTCCAGCTGCACACCCCAGAACTTGGGCGGAATGTTAGCGATGGGCTTGTCTTGATTGGGCTTTAGCAGTTGTTCCCAGGGAGTTCCAACTGGGGTAAGCTACACTGGTGCAAATAATTTCTTACACCAGTGCAGGAAATTCATCCTCAGGGATTTCACCTGTGCAGAAAACCCCGAAGCCATCCAGAATTCTGCTGGAGGTGCCAACTGCAAGGTGGCCAATGCTTGTTTAACACAAAGCCCCTGGGTGTGTCATTGGCTGTGCGAATCAGTCCCAGGAACTCTGGATCTAGAAGGATGAGCTTCTATTGCCTGAGCTAAGTGACCTAAATCTGTTCACTCCAAGGCTGTAGCATACTCAAACTTCTAGCATGGCCCAGCCACTAGAAGGGGACAAAGCACCACATTGAGTAAGCGTGAGTTACATTTGCATTCTCCCTCCATTATGCACAATAGACTTCAGCACGCCAACCCAGCAGGCCGAGCCCGTGGTTAACCACCTGAGCCCTGGCCAACTCCTGCCTTGTCAGCCCTCTGATTTAACAGGGCATTGGCATTATTGTTTGCTAACTGCCTGGGAACAGCCCAAGATGCTTATTCCCCCTCCCTCCCAGCGCAGTGCTGAACTTCTGCCTAATTTGCTGCTACTACAAAGGCTTTCACAATTCTCCATAATAAGAAACAATAGTTCCTCTTGACTTAAACTGATGGGGCACCCGGACCTGGGCAGCGTCTCGTGTCTCCGAGAGGCCAGACCAAGTTGTCGGATAACGGATGATGTGCCACTGCCTGAGCGCCTGTGAGCTCTGTTAGATCAGCACTCTGCCCGCTTGTTGGTATGGTAACGGCCCTTTATTTAGTGGAACACGCCATCCATATCACCATCTGGCTATTTGTACTTGTCTAATTATTATTACTCTTTGCATTTTCTTCCAGTGGATGAGTAATGGAGGAGGGTTAGAGGGAAGGGAAGGTGCAGAGGGAAGAGAGCAGTGATTTGTGGGATAGGTATCTCATCTCTGAGAGGAGAGCATTTATCTTGTTGAGCTTCAGCTACAGGCAGGACAGTCCAGGAACACCAGTGTATGTATGTGTGTGAGTTTGTTTGTGTATGTACATATGTACACGTCAGCCCCATGGTGAGTGACAGTGCTGGGGGAACTGTATTATTTACCATTATTTCATAGCATGAGGCAACAGATAATATTCATTCACGTTCTGTTTCCTTAAGTTCATATTCATTTACATAGAACCTGGGAGGAGATGTGAACAGAGCGGGGCAAGATTTTTTTGGCTGAAATATTTTTTCAGCAAAAAAATTAAGATTTGGAAACATCAAAAAGTTTTGAGTTCTTGTAGGTTGCACTGATTTGTTCATTTAGCAAAACAAATCAAAAACCATTTCTGAATTAACAGAAACGTTTCAGTTTGACATTTTGGAACGAAACTATTGGATTCTTTTTTGTTTGAAATGACTTTTCATTTAAAAACTTCCTTTAATTTTATATAGAAAATAGAAAAATGTTTAAAAAACAGTCCAGCTGTAAGTGAAAAACACTTGATTTTCTGAAATGAAACATTTAAAAAATCTGTTATATGCACAGCTCTAGTTCGGAAAGTAAACCAGCACCTTCCATCAAGATCTAAACAGTTGTAAACTGTGCGTGATGTTCTGATCCTTATCAAAACTGTAGCTTTAAGCCCCTTCCTTCCAAGTGTTTTATTTTAATTTATTAGTAGACCTTGCAATAATAATAAACTTCTAGATTATTCAAGGCCGCATTCAAGACCTTAATTGGGACAGTAGAAGTACATTTTTATCCAGTCTTGGTGAAGTCAAGTATGTCATCATGCCCATTACAGCATAGCGAATTATCTACCACCCTTTAGGAGAAGTTGTGTGAAGGTATCTCAGTGTTTTCTCCTTCTGTGCAGGTATAATGATGGATGAGTGAATGGGACTTTTGCCTTCTTTTATTTGCCATGAGTGACAGACTGCAGGGTAGTTTGACACCTGACAGATTTTGGAGACCATTATTTCCTATTACACAAAGGGCAAGAATAAATAAGCATAATGCTGTGCATGTCAGAAGGAAGCCACCAGGCTGGTGACAGCTCTATCGAGCCTGCAGTGTTTGATCATGCACTAGTCATCAGTGGTACCATATAACACTGCAGGCTGTTGCAACAAGTAGAATCTATCTGGGTGACACAGATAGTCCAAAGTCCCGTGTTGATTGGCTGGTTGGGCCTGTGTTGTCACAGCAATGAACCAGTTCTCTCCAACGCACAGCTGGGACTTCGTCTCTGATACCAGAACATCGCGCCCCTTGTGAGCAACAAATATTAGGAACAGGCAAGTAGTATTTAGCACTTGTTATTCTGTGGTCTGCATTGTGCAGGAGGTCAGACTAGATGATCATAATGGTCCCTTCTGACCTTAAAGACTATGATTCTTATCTTTTTAGTAGGAACTACTTTTTGTAGTGGATGGATACATTGAATAACATACTACAAGATACTTTAATGAAATGTAGAACTAAGGCGCCATACTCTAATAGCAATAAGCCATCCCGGTTGCACATTAGTAGCTATTGATGCAGTTCTCAGCTTTTTTCACCAACTGGTAAAGTAGAGGTGATTTACGTAAGCGTCTACATACCCATGTTTAATCTATGACCACGTCGAATTTCAGTTGTTATATGGCTCCCTATGGCTGCCTGGAATTTAATGATAACAGCAGGTATAGAACTGTGATCTCAATACTCCACTAGCACTGGCTTTCTACCACTTTAACTCAAAAACCCTTTGAGCAGAGTAGGATCTTTGCAACACAGGTGAGTAGTTCTGATTCCATCCAGTGGAGGGAGGTGGTATGCAAATAGCAGCCAGTATGTTACAGTTCACACACCAAGCCCCTGTTCTTTGTTTATGTATAGATAAGACAGTAGTAAACAGTTTGTTCCTCTTTTTAGCTAAAGTTATATGAAAAAGGTAACCACTGAAAGTAATTCATACATATTTGCCACAAGCAAAGCAATTGCTTTTTTGCAAATGGAAAGTTGCAAAAAGAGTAGTTTTAAAATCTTGCTTTGCAAAAAATCGGCAAGGTTCATAAACTTATTTCTCCAATTTTGTTGAAATATTTCCCACCACGTGAATGCCCTTGAGTTTGCCGCTGTGGCTCTGAACAGACTCCTCCTGACCATTTAACTTTCATTTACTTTGTAAAAAGCCAGTCACATCAGATGGAAAGGCCATGGACCAAGTTCTGCACTGTGTGAACTACTGACCACAGAGAAAGAGTCTGGCCAAAGATGTCTGAAAGCGAGGGGAAAAAATATGTTCTATCTAGATGGTCTTAGACTAAGTGTTGTGGGTGTAGGGACTGTCATTTTCTATATGTTTGTACAGCTCCTAGCACGATGGGGCCCAGACTAGTTGAAGCCTCTAGGAATTACTACAATGTGAGTGAAAATACGTTTCACTTTAAAAGTCATTTTGAATCTTTTCCTGAGGCCCAAGCTGGCCAATATATTGGATTCTCTCCCCCCCCCCCCCACCTCAAGCCCTGTAATTTTATTATCAAATTGGGAAACTTGATAGGTGTTTAATTACCCAGTGTGCATGTCCCTGGGCCCCTGGTGTTTTAGGTGTGAGGGAGAAATCTGAGGCCTTCTTTATCCATCATAAAGTTCAAGAGGGCATAAACCCACGTTTTCCTTTACATGTTACCTTTAATAGGTTGCTCCAGGGAAGGGGATGCAGTATGGATCAGATGGGAATTAAACTTAACACCCACCACAGTGATTCCTCTCTTTGGAAGAAATAGCCTTTTTATTTGAGAAAAATATTCCCAATATGAAACCACAGGGATTTACATATGGGTGGATATTTTATTCGCCTTCTGGTTGCCTGTATTTAGCAAAAAGTCACCAAATCCCATCAATTTATTTATCTTAAAACAGCAAATGTATCCATTCCATCAACTGATGGACTATTGTCAAACGCACTGGAAACACACTGCCCTGCCATGCTGTCTTACCCCACCATGGCATGCAGAAACCAACCATCCGGATTGTCTTATCAGTGTTTGAAAGGGGACCATACTGTCCCCACTTAAGAAAACTTCCAAGTTTCTCCAATACATTGTTGCTGCATTGGAATTGGGCTACAGTGCTGGGCTGTATTATTTTTTTGGGATCCACCCTACTCTTGCTTGGGGCCTGCACCAATCTTTTATCAATATCTAAAATCTGCTTTGCATTTGACTTGATATTCAATCATCAGTGAACTCCACTATCTCCATTGTGCTGCCCGGTGAAGTTCTCTCACTTGGTTGCAAAGATCTGTTTACATTTTTGTACTGAAGTGAGGGTTTTCAATACTCTGAATTAACTCCTTTATGTCAGAAGGATCTTTACTTGGAGTTAATAAAGAGCAGAAAAACAACTCTCTGTCTCTCTCTCTTGGTTGTGTGTGTGTGGGTGATATAAAATGTTAAGGATTAAGGGAGATCTCCAGTGTTTGACATCAAGAAGCAAGTAAATGCAATACCTGGTCTGATAGTTGATTTGCATGTCCAGAAGATTAATGCGTACTGTCTGTATTTACAGTATTTCATGCAGAAGCATCGGAGGGTACTTGGCAACCACTGTAAGTGAAAATCAAAATAAGCCACTGCTGCAATTAGGGCAGAGGAAACCAATGTATTATCAACTAAAACGGACACAACAATGCTTAAGGAAGTTACAAATATGAAGACCCCAAGCTCTGAATTTCTGCATTGTATTTCCAACACCTCTCAGATTCTACTGCAAATCAGGTGCCCAAATTCACAGCACTGAGGGCCACATTGGCAGCTTGCCTGGAGCCTAAAGCATGCTCTGAATTTTTATATACTGGCTTTGAGTCTTAAAAATTCACCTTCAGGATGCGCCTACAGGGGTTTTCCTTGGCTGCTGGGTCAATTGCATTGACTGACAGAGTTCCTGTAATATGAAACCTTCCCTTCCTGCAGGGACAGGAGGAGTTTTAAAGCTCCAGGACTGTAAAGCTATATTGTCTATTGCAGTTAAAAATCAATGCACTCGACCGTAATATCTGCTTGTACTTGTATGTTCCTTGGTAAATGAATTAGAACTTGCTTGTTGACTGAATTTGCCAGCAATTACAAGTCATAGCTGATCATTTTTGGCCTCCCCTTGCACTGATGCATGGATGGGACCTGCATCTTAGAATTCCAAAGGCCATGGTTTGCCTACCCCGTGGGTTATGAAACTCAACAGGGGGAAAACAAAAGACCTCAGAAAAAAAGGCCCCTAAAACAAGCCAATCAGAGGGCAAACTGTGATAACGGCCAATTATGGTGGTATTATAAAAGATGGCATTACAGCACTGAAAGTATTGATTGAACCTTTGGCTGTTGCAGACATTGAAAGAGAGGAAAAGAATGAGGGCAAGATCAATATATGCATCTTTAGACCTATTTATCTCTGGATGATTTCTCCATTCCCTTCCTGTTCGATATGGCATAATTTACCTTCATAAAGTGTTCAGCGTCAGGGGTCCATTATCAGAGTAATCAGTTTTGATTAGTAGAGAAAGGGTACAAAATTGTTTAGCCTCTAGATAGAACTGTGAAAAGTGAGTAAACTATGCTTGACAGCACCTAATGCAGTTAGAATGTAGACTTAATTTGATTCCAATTCTTTATGGCTTTCTGTGATTTCAAGCATCTATTGGTTTGTTAGAAAAATATAATAGGAAATGGGCCGTGGCAGGTGGGAGGGGAGAGGGAAGAGAGAGATAATTTAAGTTTGCAGGATGCAATTTTCTTCAATATAAACATTCTAATGCAATTTGATGCCCATTGTGTTTTGGTGCACCAGGCGGGGAGCTTTTATTTTGCTTATTTATTTTTAGAGCTGTAAGTGTGTACATGGGATAACCCAGGCTGGATGGTTTGCTTTTTATTTCCACACTGCTTGCTGAGTTTTAGAAATGCTAACTGACTGTACAGGTCTGGAAGTCAGCACACCTGTGTTCACTTCCCAGCTCTTCCAGAGATTGTGCAACACATTGAGTTAGCCTCTATCTGCCTCAGATTCACCATCTGAAAAATGGAGACATGAGGCTTAATTCATTGTTTCCATAGTGCTTTGTGATCCTTCATGGGGCTTGTAAGTCATTCATTCATGGGAGAGTGATTAGTCCTATTGAGTCTAATATCAGTGGAAGAAAAGCCAATTAAGATTTCATTAGACACAGTGACTTCTCAACAGCTGATTCACTCACTGCTCCAGTTCTTGATACTTGCAGGCAGAATCAGAATAGTGGCATATTGGAGACATCCATTCATTTCTCTCTGTTCTATAATTGATTGGTCCAAATCATCAGGCCCATCAATCTAGTTATGAGGACAAAACTGCCTGCCTAAAGCAGCCACCATATAAATTACTCTTCTGCCTGCTCCCCATTAGAGCCTATATGTAGAGTACGTTAGCAAATATGACCCAATCTTTTCCCATCTTTAATTCAGTTTAAGGGTGTTTTAATTGGATTAGTTCATCTGCAACCTCCTTTTGTCCTTGTGAGACAAGGAATGTCAGAGTTACTGTTTAGAAAGTTTGTAGGCAACTCCAATCTGTTTTGAACTGGAGGCATGTCTGTTTAAGCATTTTTCACCCTCTGTACGTTCTTACTGCAGCAGGAAGTCAAATATTGTAGCAGGATTCATAAGAGGACAGGGTAATTTTTTTAACAGTAGTATCACTAATATTGATATAAAAATTCAGAGCAATAGTAGTATTGCTATTTATACATGCAAGGATAAGAACTATTATATCAGTTGCTTCCAGGAGTAGGAAGGGGGATTGCATTCCTTTGAGAGAGGCCAGAGACAAGATACCAAGATGGGCCAACCCAGGATATGTTAAGATAAAAGCACATTGTTTTTATTCCATACTCTTCTGTGATAAGAGCATCTGTTCCCATACAATTCATTTACTGCCTGTTTTGTTGCTCTGCTTTTACAAGACAAATAAAAGTGGTAAATCCTTTAAATACTGAAGATTAGAGGAAAGGAGAATACTGACAGATAAGAAAAGTCTTTGTAGTTGTGTAGCGGAGTCCCTATTTTCACTCTCATCTCAACTCACTCCAAATATGCTGCCTGGCACATGGCAGGCTTGGGAGAACAGTGTTGCCAATTAACAGCTGGGCACATCTGGTGTATGGGGGTAAGACTATTCTACGAGCATTCTGTCCTCCGCTGCATTTTGCTTGCCCCACAGCATCCGCCCTCACTTTCTTCCTCTGATCTGGAGTCCTTACCCTTCCCAAATTGTGGGAAGTTCTGGTGACTGCAATCAGTGTGTAGGTCATATAACATTCAATCCCTGCATGCATAACATTCAGCACCTGCTACAAATTCTTCTTAGTTCTTCAGTAACTGGTCTTTGAACAGCTGGTCTAGTGAACGAGGAGGCAGTCCCTTGATGCTGTGTAACTGGCTTGTGCTGGGCTGGGTTTCTGGTCTTTTCAGGTTGGCAGTCAGCACTGATACCTGCATGCAGCTCTGCTTCCTCTATTGGAATTGATAAGCAATATGCCAGGGGCCATTATCCATCATTTCAGGGTTCAGAGATTAGGTCTATAAGACCATACAGCAAATGGCGAAATCTATACTTTATTAGATGTGTTCCAGTCCTCTCCGCCCCTTTCTCTCCTCTTACAGTAAACTGACATGAGGATTTAATTTCAGCCTTGCATTAGATAAATAATCAATTACGGAGAGAGGCAGGGAGATGAGTGAGCCGAGCTAGGGCGGCGGGTAGGTCAATGCGAACATGGCTGGTGTGTGAGTAGTGCTGCGGCACAGACACACACGCAGGGTCGCCTGCCGCTGTAAAATTTTATGTGAATGTAAAATTGACAATAAAACCTGAGTGCACCAACTCCCATTGTATTTAACTGAAGCTTTTAAACCCTTTCCAGATACCCATGTTCTTCTCTTTCTCTCTCACTCGCTCTCGATTAAGGACATCAGCAGCTAGAAGGAAAGGAAACAGACCTGCCTAAACAGACCTGGAGAGAGCTGGATGTTACAGTCAAATCAAGAGTCTGTCTTGGCTTCTCAGCTACAGAGACTTGTTCAGTGGGAGTGAAATTCACCCCTGTGCAGAGAGCCAGTGCTAGGTCTATACACCACTACACTCTTCCCCATCAACAGAAAGATTACTTCCCAAAGATGAGTTGGAGAATAGTATTTTACCAGGCATATTTACCTATAGAGCTTTAACTATAAAATTAGAGCTGGTCAAATCAATTTGTATCATAGGTTTCCTAGTCACAACTCCTTAATATTTAGTGTATGTCCTCTTGTGAACAGAGCTTTCAGCAATGTTGCCAACTCTTGTGATTTTTATCAAGAGTCTCGAAATATTTGGTGGTGTATTCATAATCCCAGCTGCTGGAAGCAAGTGATTGCAGGAGAAGTTTTGCTTTCGTTTTAAAAAGCTTCCAGCCTTTGTGGTTGCAGAGAATAACTTGAAAATGCTCTCGAACTCCACCCTAAAGACTCAAAAGCCAGATGGCAAATAAAAACCCAGTGGTCACAAAAAAGCCTCATGATTTTGAAGCCACTTGTTGTTTTTGGGGTCCAGGCTCATGTTTTTTGAACGTTTGGGGTTGGCAATAATGGAAACTCATCTCCAAGGAATGAAGTGGCCAAGAAGTATAACTGTTCCTTAATGGTGTTTGAAAGTCCTCACTTGCCACCCTCTTTGTGTTTCTATGTGCTCTCTGAAACCAGGACCTGCTATGTTAGCAGCACCAGGAGTCTTGGAAGCTGCCGTTAAATGGTGAATTTATTTCCACCTTGAGAACAACCCAGAGTTGGCTATTGGGCTTTTACCATTGGAATTTAGTCCAATACAGATACAGTATTAAGAAGTGAGCTACATCCATGGATCAGAATTGCTAACTAGCTCCGCTTCAGAATCCATTCTTGAAAGTTAGAACTGGCAAAATACAGCCAATATTTTTTCCAAATTCGCGTCAATGGTATCCATAACCCTTTGAATTTGCTTTTCACAAGTATGTGCCCCAGTGCTAATGTGGGAATCTTAATATTATTTAATTAGCTAGCTCATATAGTCAGGGAACAGAACCAAGCAATATAGGTGACCAATCACAACTCAGATATCAAGCCACAAATACTAACTAGTTGACTATTTGAAGTGAACCATTCGCAAAGCAATCTATAGGCAGGCTTTTGTTTGATCACAACATGGTATTTATGGATGCTGTGTATTACTGCATTTTTATCTATTAATAGAGCGTTTTTAGACAATTCACAAACCAGGAAAAAGGCTACATGTATCTAATGAATGGTTCATGGGAGTTATTCTCTCAGCTCTAGAGATTCCGGAATAGAAAAAACAGAACTTGATTTCTGGAAGCCATTGTGAGTATACAGCCCGGGTAATAAGAAAAACCTTGCTTGATTCCCAAATTTAATCTGGAAGCTGCTGTTGGAAGAATAAATACCAAGAAATTCTTACTGAGGTGCTAGTTTAAAAGCAGCAGGACTTTGGTTTTGGCTGTGTAGATAAACTCTAATGTCTTAACAATGGTTGTTAACTCAGCTGTGGCAGAGTTGTGCTGTACATTGTTCCTGTGCGTGGATGGAAGAAAATTGTTAAAACAAGAGTTGAGTGAATAACGCAACAATTCCTGTGAATATTCATTTGGGCTCCAGTTCAGAGTATTTAAGCACATGTGTAATTTCAAGGACATGCTTAAGTGCTTGGTTGAGAAGGCTTAGTATTTTAAATGAATTTGCTTCAGCTATGTGCAAGCCTTTTTGTCAAGCACCTTCCATGAACATTTGGATTATAACATTATGCTGGCATAAAAGTTTATGGAAAGCAGAGTTCAAAGTCGCATTCAGGACTATTGTATGTACCAAATTAATAGTTGGCATGTGCAAGTTTTCATACAAAAAATGTCTGGGCTTAACCAGACAAACACTATGTTACTTATCTGATCAATCACAAAACAGTTCACATTTTAAAGTTACAATCCATGGAATAAAGGGTACTTGCTTGCAGGTGTTCCCATGAGAAGAGGCTAAATTAATGGAGTAAGTTATTCATTGTAAATTACTGGCTTAGCTCTAGTTATAACCAGGTGAAAATCAAATGTGTTTAATTCACACTTGAGCAAAAGTTGATTATAAAAAGCTTGTTTATATCCAGAGGTGCACCCAAACCCCAGATTCAGCAATCCCTGGATTTGAGGAGGTTCATCTCTAGCCCCAAACTTCATAGCTTTCCACTCTTTAGAGTGGGTGAAACCCAATTCCTGGATCTGACCACCCCCATGTTTGGTTTCAAACTTTGAGGCTGCGGCCTATCTCTTGCTCTATCACAAGATCTATAGATGTCTGGAAGTCACACTTATACCGAGCAGTGGTCACCACACCTATCTTCATCAAGCGTTACCAGTTCTGACTGTAGGCAAAGATTTACCTTCTGGCCCGCAGGATTTAAGAGAAGTAAAATTTTTCAGTAGTTAAGTCAACAAGCCAAACCGCTTGCATCTATCTGACTTCCCAGAGTTCATCCATGATAACAAGACTCGTGGAATTTGGATAAGAAATTCACAAACTAAGGGCCCCCATAATCAGGTTCAGGAATTCAGAAAGAGACACTAATGATGTAATGCAATAACCTTTGAACATTTGAAAACCTCTTTGGAACAAACAAAAGGCAACCAAGTGCAAGAGCGAAGCAGCACAACGTCATCCACAGAACCCTCCATACACATTCCCCTCATGCATCAGAACCCACTATTTGTTTTCTCCATGCCAAAACTTTGGAAAAAATCCATCAAATCCACATCTAAGAATGTATACTGGGCAGTATGCGCTAGGAGTGATATTTCACCTGAGTAGAGTTGTGTGAAACTGTATCACAAGAGAAAAACAACATTGGCCTTAAACTGAGGATCTGAGGGCTTGTCTGCATAAGAGTTGTACTGCTTTAACTATCCTGGTATAGTTAAAGTGGCACCACAACCCCCCCAGTGTGAGTGCAGTTATACTGGTATAAAGGTGCTTTATACTGAGGGCATAGCTACACTTGCAAAGGTAGAGCACTGTGAGTTAAACCAGCTCTCGGAGACCGCAGCAGGGAAAGCGCTGCAGTGTGTTCACACTGTCAGCTGCAAGCGCACTGGTGTGGCCACATTTGCGGCATTGGGAGCGGTGCATTATGGGCAGCTATCCCACAGAGCACTTCTTCCCATTCTGGTGCTGTGGCTTGTGGGAAGGGTACTGGGCATTCTGGGTCCTGTCTCAATGCCCCGTGATTGCATCGCTTCGCATCCCAGCAATCCCTGTGCTTCCGTCCACATTTGGTGCCATCTTTCAACGTTTTTTGTACTCTGTGTTCTGTCTTCCCTTTTGGTCTGCGGAAATGGATCCCGAACTGCTGAGGAATATGCTGATGGGTCTCGCCAGCACATCATGAATTGCAGTCGAGTTACTCCTTAAATTACAAACTGACAGTGAGGAGTCTGAAGATGATGTTGACTCGCATAATGCATACGACACGAGATTGCTTGTGGCATTCACGGACATGCTTACCACAGTGGAACGCCGCTTTTGGGCTCAGGAAAAAAGCACTGAGTGGTGGGATCACATCGTCATGCAAGTCTGGGATGATGAGCAGTGGCTGCAGAACTTTCGGATGAGAAAAGCCACTTTCATGGGACTGTGTGAGGAGCTTGCCCCACCCTGCGGCGCAAGGACATGAGATTGAGAACTGCCCTGCTGGTGGAGAAGCTGGTGGCTATTGCAATCTGGAAGCTGGCAACTCCAGACAGCGATGTGAGAGAGCACATCAACACCCTATTCCGCATCTAGGCATGCATGCAGCCCTAACCCTCCTCATCCCAAGAGCCCGCACTGAACAACTTCCTTCCCAAAATAAAAGCCACTTACCAGGCATCTCCTCTGGTGTTTGTTCTTCCCCAAGCACCTTCCACTGTGACTGGCTACCTTCCTCCTGGCTTGAAAACAGCTCCTGACTGCATGCATCTAGGGATGCCAGGCTGTCTCCCTCCTCCTCCTGCCTTGTTGAACTGGGCTTTGAAGTGGAGGTGGGGTCACCCCCAAGTATTGCGGCCAGCTCTTTGTAGAAATGGCAGGTCGCAGGGGCACCACCGGAGCGGCGGTTTGCCTCATGTGCTTTGCAGTAGCATTCCACAGCTCCTTCACTTTAACCCTGCACTGCAGTGCGTCCTGGTCTTGGCCCAGTTTCATCATGTCCCTTGATATCTGCCTAAAGGTATCGTAATTCCTACGGCTGGAGTGCAGCTGGGATTGGACACCTTCCTCCCCCCAAACACTGATGAGGTCCAGCACCTCGCCATTGCTCCATATTGGGGATCGCCTGGTGCGTGGCGGCATGGTCACCTGGAAAAATTCGCTGAGAGCACTCCATGGCTTGCGGAGCAAACAGGAAGAGGATTTTCAAAATTCCAAGAGAATTTAAAGGGCGGGTCTGACTGTTGGTCACCTGAGGGCAGGGCAGTAGAGTTCAAAGTGATGACCAGAGTGGCTAGAACAGGCATTGTGGGACACCTCTGGAGGCTGATCAGAGCACATTAATAGACCAGGGCATCCACACTGGTGCCGTGGCGCAGCAAGCGTTATGCTTCTCATGGAGGTGGATTACCAGAAGTGCTCCAGCCGCGGAGTCCGGGCACTCTACATGCCTTGCCCGTGTGGACGTGTCATGAGTTAGGATGCCCAAGGCTGCTTTAATGTGCCCTAACTTGCAAGTGTGGCCAAGCCCTGATGTAGCAATTCCCATACAGGTATAAGGTGCCTTTATTCTGGTATAACTGCATCTATACTAGGAGCTGTACTGCTTTAACTTGTTTTTAAACTAAAATAATCCCCCTCTCCTGCAACCAAAATAGTTACACCAGCACAAAAACTGTGTGTAGGCCAGCCTGTTAAGATAGGTTTCAGCTGGGGGGGGGAAGGGGCGCTGGGGCTCAGGTCTTTAGCTACAGGGAGAGCACTGGGGCTGAAACTGGCACTTCCCTTGTAGCTAAAGTGACCCCGATGGGGTTGATGCCGGGAACAGAGCTGCGGGGCTGAAGCCCCGAGCCCCAGCACTCCTCACGGGTCTAAAGCCATGAGCCCCAGTACTCCCAAGGGTTGGAAGCCCTGAGCCTCCCCCCCCCCCATGCAGAGTCCTGGCCCCCCGATCCTGCAGCTGCAGCCCAACTCCCCATGGCTGAAGCTCTGAGCCCCAGGGCTAGAGCCTTGAGGGCAGTACAGTACTTGCTGTGTTGGGGTTTTTTGGTCTTTGCACTACTGCGGTGATTGACAGTTCCAGTTCCACATGGTGTCCAGTTGACTGGTAAGTCTGTAACTCTGATGCTCGTATCTTTGAGGCTCTACTGTATTGCTAATGCCAAGTGTTGAATATGATACACAACCCATAGGATCAGTGACAAGCAGCGTAATAATCATAAATGTACAGCAAGCACTGCAAAATTAATAGGTGCATTGACAGTGATAGATTCATAGACATACATCAAGCAGCACACAATTCCTAACAGGCCCCAAAACAGCAGAGCCAGGCAGAACGCAGTATACCACCCTGCATTACTGTGGCTCACTTTCCCCTCTTTGCAATAGACATTGTGGAGGACAGTGTTCAAATAGTAAATGTAGAGTTCTTTTTATTTGCCTTCTCATTTTTGAGCCTTTAAGATGCATTTAGGTCACATTGTCAAGCTTTTCTTTGCAACCATGAGACCTAGATCTTTTTATTAAACATGTAAATTGAGATTCTCACATAATCACATGACTCCAAGAGCTGGGGCTTTGAGGAAAAACACCAAATGTCACACAACTTGGAATCCCACAAAAGACAAAAAACAAGCCCTGCCTATTCTTGAGCACCAGAGTTTTGGAAACCGCTTACTCAACCCATGGAATGGAGAAGGTGAATGGAGTATTTCAGTTTTCAGCGATGTCTTCTGTCCTGATCAACTAGTTTCAAAGGAAGTCAGGCTTAGGCTGAGGAGGATGGGTGTAGAAATAAAGAGGGAGGTACTGCTTTTTTGATATAGCACTTTTGAAATCACTTTATAGAATGTCTAGTTACATGCAGAATACCAGCTCTCTTCACTCAGTATTAAAATGCAGTCACTTCTGGGATGGAACATGGCAACTGTTTAACTGTCCACAGCAATGTTATGTAAGTGTAGGACAGAGAGGAAAGATGACTATCTTTTGTAATCAAAATTGAGGGGAACATCAAGCTGTCTGGAGTGGCACAAGAGCATGAGTACAGGGCAGACTGTTGCAAACCAGGGCACAAACCCCAAACTGGTTGTGAGTTCTATATCAAGCCCCGGTCTACACTACAGAGTTAGGTTGACACAAGGCAGCTTACATCTACCTAAATATGTAAGTGTCTACACTTAAAATTTCACTCCCGCTGAGGTAACTCGCGTGCTACACTGATTCAAGAACTCCACCTCCATGAGAGGCGTAGAGCCAATGTTAATGTAGGTAGGCTGATGCAATGTCAGTGTAGACACTGCTTTGCTTACATGGACTATTACTGGCTTTCAGAAGCCATCTCACAATCCCCACAGTGACAGTTCAATCAGTGCAAGCGCTCCTGGTGAGGACGTGCTGACACAAGGAGCAAAGTATAGGCATGCACAAGCAATGTAATTATTGCAGTGGCTTTATGCAGATGTGAGTTAGGTCAACTTAACTGAGTAGTGTAGACATGCCTTTATATTTCACCAACCAAGTATCAAGTGTGAACTCCTCAAGCACTATATCAGCTTTAACAATGGAGTCATACAGAGTCCCCTTGGGTACGCTGGTCTATATCTTGCTTCTTTGGCAAGCTTGCCTTTGTGATAGATATTTAGGTTACTGCTAGTCCCAAAGGACCAGTCACTTACTCCTGGTCAATTGCTCTTTAGAAAGGCTATGATTTAGTCACGGATATTTTTAGTAAAAGTCATGGACAGGTCACGGGCAATACACAAAAATTCACGATTGCCCGTGACCTGTCCATGACTTATACTATAAATACTCCTGACTAAATGTTAGGGGGGGCTGCTACTGGGGATGGGGGGCATCCCGAGGCAAGCTGCCCAGGGCCACCTGAGCAGCAGCAGGCTATGGGGCTATGGGGCCACCCGAGCAGCTGGCTGCAGAGCGGCTCCAGCAACGGCCGGTGTGGTTGGCGACCCTGGGGTCAGCCACACCAGCCACACTGGCCTCTGCAGAAGTCACAGAGGTTGCGGAAAGGCACAGAATCCATGACTTCCATGACAGACATGGAGCCTGACTCTTTAGATCTTGCACTAAAGACAACGTTTGTAGCCAATCCTATAATTAACTAAAGATTTACTAAGAGAAAGAAATGAGTGTTATTTAGAAGTTAAAGCAGATAAACATACACCCACAAATGAGTTACAGTCTTAGGTTCCAAAAGGTAATAGAAGCTGCTGTAATATGCAGGCTCTATATGTCTTCTCGGGCTAAGCAGCTGAGCATCCATTGCTTATGATTAGACATCTTGCCCTCCCGAAGTCCAAGCAGCACAGAGATCCAATTTCTTCTTGTCAGGGATTTTTATTTCCTTCCCCCAGAGTGCAAGCTGATGGGATGAGTCCACATGGACTCCTCTTCATAGGGGTGAGGAGGAGCAATTAACAGTTTTTTGTCTTCTGATGTTCCACAATGGTTTGTCTGGTTGGCCGATGGGCCTTCTGTTGTAGGCTAGGATACACCACCGCCTGTGGCAAACCAGTATTTCACACCTGGCAACGCTTCTCTCCTGACTGGTGGTTTACAGTTTCAGAGCAAACACTTAAATATTACCTTATAACATGGGACACAGTGGTTATAAGTGAGAATAATGCATGCAGCAGCAGCTTACAAGCATTCCATAAAGTCTAAACACTAAATACACTTTTGTAAATCTAATGCCTATTTTAACAATGCTAACACACAGGTGAGCCACACTGGGTTCCAGCTATGCATTTGTTGATGTTGAGTTGAGGCCTAGGGGTCTGGGTGTGAGCCCATCATGACGGGGAGTATTTCAAGTGGCATAATGGAGTTCTGAATTGAAACTGGGCCAGATCAGGGTTTGCCTCCCATGAGATGTGCCATGTGCTTTTTTAATATCCACAAGTGCTCAGGGTCTTGGATTTGTCTCTTTGAAAAAGTGATACTGAAGTACTGTGCTGTTCCTTACTGACTCAGAAGGAAGAGCTGCAGCCAACTGGCTTTTCTTTGGAAATCTCCCATCCAAATACTGGCCTGGTCCAAACCTCTTTAGTTTAAGGGAGAGCAAAATGACAGCTCTAGGTTACATGGTTACAGAAGAAGGACTTACTCCATTCTCCCCCACAATATGTGTAACAAAGAGCAAACAGAATAAGCTAAAAACCCCCCATTGAATTCTCTAGTGATAGAACAGCATGCACTAACGGGCCCGCATTGAGTTAAAAGGATGTCTCATATACTTACATGAGTGAACAGGGCTTTTCTGACTGCTGTGCTCTTGCAGACTCATTATCCACATTTCTGGAGCTTATGACTGCACAGTCAATGTGAACGTAGCACCTGGAATGAGCCCATAACTTCACCCCGTGTATCAGCCCACACATTCCTGGCCTACTGCTTGGTCTGTAGTTCAGGAACTCTGAGACGTAGGTAGGGCTCAAAGGGAATGTACAATGCCAGCATGTCCCCTGTATTTTGAAAAATAAGGAAACTAAGGGTATGTCTACACTACCCGCTGGATCAGCAGGCAGCAATCGATCCAGCGGGGATCGATTTATTGTGTCTAGTCTAGACACAATAAAACAACCCCCGAGCGCTCTCCCATCGACTCCTGTACTCCACCGCTGCGAGAGGTGCAGGCAGAGTCAACGGGGGAGCAGCAGCAGTCGACTCACCGCGGTGAAGACACCTCAGTAAGTCGATCTAAGTACGTCAACTTCAGCTACGTTATTCACGTAACTGAAGTTGCGTAACTTAGATTGATCCCTCCCACTAGTGTAGACCAGGCCTAAAAGGCCTTGTAATAAACTAGACGGAATGGCACAAACTGAAACCACAAATTGAAACTGAATCTAATTTTGGGTTTCTACGATCTGTTGAAATGTATTAGCTTTGGAGTGTGAACTAAACAAACAGCACCCTTTCACTCCACCTCCAAAATACAGAGAACTTAAAGCAATTCAATGGTGCATTTTAAAATAACGACTTAGGCAGTTTGTGCAGCTACTACATTTCCCTCATAAAACTCAGTTTCCACACCTCAGTGCTGGCATCCACCCTTTTCTAGTTTTGGGTCTCTCCAAAGCAGAGACTGCCAATGGCACCAGGATTTTAAGATGTGGACAGAAAATGTGGCTAAGGGATGTAAAATGGAACCATCCAATTTGTAAGATATCCAGATATCCAGCAGTGAGAGGCCAATAGATTAATCTTTCTTGTCGCTCAGGCCAGAGGGAGTGACTCAGGGCCCTCTATAGGGAACTGCACACATTTCTGCAAAGTTGTTGTTTCAGGGTTTGACTCTGCTGTTGCAATGGGAAAGGAAAGCTGTGTGGTGATGGCCATACCAAAATGGATGTCTAAAATCTTCAGAAGAGATTGGTACAGAAGAAAGTCTTTGAATCAAATTTATAGGAACATTTCCTCTCATTGCTGAGAATTATAGGGCATCACACTCAACTCCTCTACTTAAGGACAAAGTACAGGTCTCTAGGAATTCAGCAAGCCCCCAGATGAGTGGCTCAGAGGCAGTTACTAGAAGGTAGGCTGGGGGTTTACTGTAGGATGGTTCTGAGATAAACCAACATTGTCCACACTCAAGCGAATAGGATGTGGAACACGCATGTAGGGATTGGCTGAAGACACAAAGTATGGATCTGGACTATGACCCCTTGACTCTGAAGCTGAAAGTGTTTATATCAGGAAGCTCGTTTCTGCTGGCTGTATGCTTAATAATTACTAACTTCTAGGAGGAGAAGCTGAGGAAACTAAAGTAACTGTAGCTGCTATATGTTAAACTAGAAATATTGGGCACTAGGTAAGGAAAAGACTATGGAGAGTGTCCCCACCCTCACAATCAAACTATTAAAATGAGGAGTCCGGTGGCACCTTAAAGACTAACAGATTTATTTTGGTATAAATAAATGCATCTGAAGAAGTGGGTTTTTTACCCACAAAAGCTTATGACCAAATAAATGTGTTAGTCCTTAAGGTGCCACCGGACTCCTCGTTGTTTTTGTGGATAAAGACTAACACGGCTACCCATCTGATACTTGACACCTATCAAACTCTTTGCCACTCTAAGTGCTGGAGGTTGTTTGCTGTGGTGAGTCAGATGAAGCATTATCTTCCCAATACTGGACCAGGAGAGGCAGTAATATCTGCTTCTCCAGCCATCTGGAATTCTAATGTTTCCGTGACTAGTAGAAGAACTGAAGATGAGATTAGTGACCAATGACTCTTGAAGGGTCCAGACTTGGGGATTCATTTGACCAACCAATAATTTGTGATCTTTGTAGATTATTTGAATCTCTTGGGCCCATAATTGGGCAGAGAATCTCAAGAAAGCAGGGAACGAGGCAATTTCAGATTTCCTTTGGACCAGAAATGCAGTCACTGTACTTAACTGACTTTATCCACAGCTCCCAGGTAAGGATGGTTGAAAGTTTTCTGTTGAAATGTTCCTTCAACAGACAATTGAGCTGGACAAATCATTAATTTTTCACAGGAAGTGTGGGCTTTCCTCTAATTTTTTATTTTTGTTGGAAAGTCAGAAACCAAAATGTTTTGATTGAAAACCAACCTTTTTGATGATGAAAAGTCAAAGTTTTCCCTGGAAAAGACCCATTTTCCAACCAGCTCTACTCCTGGTTACTCATTTTGACAGATTGTAGTGCAATGCTAGTGAGAAATTTACTCTTCATTGCGTTTCTGGTTCCCCAACCCTGGAGCGTGCAAGAAGAGTCTCTGGTCAGCATGTCCAAAGTCAGACAATGCTGAAGACATCATCTGAGTTTCTCACATCTGGAGTACAGTGAAGGCCACTTCTCATCTGGCCAGATCCTCCATTTTACAAACTCTCATGCTACTACTAATGTTTTGCTTTTTCCAAAAAAAATCTGGTGAATCAAGGCTGGAATGTAGTCCCAGGAAAAGCCTTTGCAAACTCTGACGCTCTCCAGGATCTGAAAGTGCAGAGATTGAGTCAATGTGAAAAATAATGGGCTGTGGATAATTAACTCCTTTTTGTTTCAAATGTCTAAATAGATTGATTGAGTTTTGGTTGGGCTCTTATTTTAGCCAAGCTTGTTTGTGAATGAGTTAAGATTCATGCAGCACCCTGGAACTGTAGAGCGCTGTAGAGGTGATAAAAACCTTGGTTAGCTGTACTTGCAAAGATACGGTAAGATGCAAGTAGGGGAAAGCAAGTGTACAACTACCCCTCGAGCAGAATGTGTGTAGCCTGTGTAGTGCTATCCTGTCACTGCTGAAGCAAAAGAGAGAAAAATCGGAATTCTAGCCCTGTCTGAAAAGTAAAAGGGACAAATTAGTTTCTTGTCACTGCGCTGCAATAAATACATTGTCATTTTTATACCCCAGTGAATCATATTCTCCATTTCCCCGTAACTATTATACAGTCTGCTGGCAGTACATCATTTTTTGGTAATTTTATTTTCACCAATTGTTTTATGAAATTTTTGAGTTTTATGGACACTAAAACAAATCTAGCCTGCGAGTGTTATAGCCCTTTAAATCACCGGCAGGAAATCTCAAGGTTCCTCCAGACTGTGAGAGAAGGAGGCTTTAGGAAAGAAAGATTGCCCCTGGCTTATAAACTGAGCAAAAATCCAGAGATAAGTTTGTAAAAGGGACATACATCATCACTGGCAAAAACTGGGACGTAAAACAACATCTCTCTGCTCAGCTCCCTCAAGAATAAAAATGGATTTTTATTTAGCAGAAACACTAAAGTAGTTGGGAGAAAGGAACATACAAGCTTTTCCATGCTTTCTTAACCATAACAATCCCTAAGTGTCAGGCAGCACTTTGGTCAAATTGTGGATGATCATAGTCCCAATTCAAAGAAAATAAAGCCTGGGAAAAAATTCTCTCCCTCCTCACTCTTATGTATATAACAGCTGGATGAATTTGATCCTCATGAAAGTGAGGGCCTGGTGGCACCTGACATGCAGTAGGCAAAAATCTGTTTGTCTCCCACCCCAGTCTCTGCTAATGCTTTTCTGAGTTAATCTGCGATTGGGTTCTTCCCTGAGCAAAGACTGCTAATCGCATACAATTTCATGGTGGAAATTAATAAGGCTGAGACCAGCAGACTCACATTGCTTGCGACTGGGTTGGATTTGAACCAGGCCCTGCAGCAATGAAGGGACAGGGCGTTTCATTAATCCACTATGGTGCTCAGCTACCCATTGTCCACCAGGAGAAGTCTACTTTCCAGGTGTTGGTTCTCTAGATCAGTATAGCCTTAAAGTACTTAAAGTACAGGTAGAGATTGCACACAGGGCATGTTCCAATGTTCTGTGGATGTGGGGAACAATGTAAAGAACAATCAAGTTTAGCATTTCATATAGCTTCCCTTTCTGTCTCAAAAAGGGGCCATATTCCCATTCTTCTTTAAAAGAGGTTAGCCTCCAAGTTAACAGTAGTGCCCTGCTAACAATTTCTCCCATCGTCAGGGCTCTCCCCTTATGCTCCCGCCAAACAAACAGTCTCACAGACCCTTCTGGCCAGGCTTTTATTCTTTTTTTCATTTTCCCAGTACAGCCAACCAAAACGGAACCAACATAATAGCATTACCCTGCTGCTCTTGATCTCCTCGGGGGTATCTCTTCCACATGCCTCCTACCTGTGGGAATCTCAGGAGCTCTTACAACCCACACCCCTTCACTGCAGCTTGTTGATGCTCTTATCCAGCCAAGGTATGGCTCCTTCACAATCAGGGTTGGCCTGCCCTAGGCCCTCTAGCCCTACACCAGATTATACAGGGGTCTTGGATGTTGGTACACCTCAGTCCCTGCTGTTCTCTGCCTGTGACACACAGTAATTTACTCTCCTAAGGGCTGTAATATTTCAGCCTAATTCTGGTTGCTGGGCTAGATGTGTAGGTGCTGGATAGTGTTTAGAGGCCTGTGACATATAGGAGATCTAACCAGATGATTTGGTGGTCCTTCTGCCCTTAAACTCTATGACTCATTAGAAGGTTTCACAAACATTAATCCTCAGAACACCCCAAAAAGTTAAGTATCATAAAGAAAGACCCAGGGGAAAGTGTGTTAACCATGGCTACAGAGTCACTCATTGTCAGAACTGGAATTGGAACTCAGGATGCCCTAACTCTCAGGCACTTAGAAGCGTATCTGCTCATTGGCGCCAGATATGTTTCCCCACATTCCAGGCCCTCCTCATAGAATTTTACTTTTCCATTTCCAGAAAGCACCAACAAACAGTCATAAGTAGGGCTTTACAAAAATAAAATAACTACCCATTGTCAAACTCTTAATAGAGGTCAGTTTGGATTAAGCTTCGGGTAGAAGTTCTAGTGTACTTTTATTTTTATCCAAAAAACTATTTTTTGTCAGTAATATGGGTAGGCTGAAGTATGCTCAATAGGTATACTGGGGAAAATTCCTATAAAAGGGAAACTGGTGGGGTTTAGGGAAAGGTACTACTGTTAACTTGGAAGCTCTTCCTCATCCCTCATCTGCTCATTGTCTATTTAAATAGTAAAGCCCTGGCCGTGAAGGGGCATATAGGCGGTGTCTGACCCTGCTGCACCCTGCATCAGAAAAAGCCAATATGAACATAATTTGCTACTGTTACAATGTATAGACTTCTTCGCCAAAACGGAGCTATTTTACATGCACACCCAGACTCGTAGTTCTCTTTACGGACTGGTTCCATTTCACTACAAAGTTAAATGCTATGAATTTGAGTGGGAAAAGCAGAGTAACAGGAATGCTATCGCTTGTCATAAATCACAGACAGTCTAAGGCCTGCTTCTTTAATCGCCTATTGAAGAGTAACTACCTCATGTGAGGAGTCCCACTGAAATGAAACCAATGAGACAGTGTGAGGAAGGGTTGCAGAACCAAACCCTCTGAATAGAAGTATTATTTAGAAATGTCAAGTCCTTTTTGCTGAGTTATTGAACACTCTGTCTCAGGGAGGCCCTTGGACAGCCTTAGCATGAATGCTGTATAAATGCTTAGCTAGGTAAATAGAGGGTTAGATGGGCAGGAATGAGGTTGCACCCTTTACAAAGAGAGGTTTCAGAGTAGCAGCCGTGTTAGTCTGTATCCGCAAAAAGAACAGGAGTACTTGTGGCACCTTAGAGACTAACAAATTTATTAGAGCATAAGCTTTCGTGGACTACAGCCCACTTCTTCGGGTGCATATAGAATGGAACATATATTGAGGAGTTGGTAAGACAACTCCCACCTGTTTATGCTCTCTGTATGTGTGTATATATATCTCCTCAATATATGTTCCATTCTATATGCATCCAAAGAAGTGGGCTTTAGTCCACGAAAGCTTATGCTCTAATAAATTTGTTAGTCTCTAAGGTGCCACAAGTACTCCTGTTCTTTTTACAAAGAGAGTTTCAGAAGTAGCTGATGATATTGGGTTCCTAAATTTCTGGCTGCCTAACTTGAGATGCTTTAGGCCTGATTTTCAGAGGTGCTATGCACCTGAACTAATCCCTTTGGAATTGTGAGTACTCAGGGCTTCTGCAAAATCTGGCTCAAAGGGGTGCCGACTGTGTACCCAAAACCAGTTGCTGCTTCCAGAAATGTTGACTGGAAAGTTTCTCTCTCATATGATGTGTCCCTCCCTTGCTGTCTTGTCTCTGCTACTCATTAATGCTGGGTACCTCAGAGGTAGGTATATATTATGTTATATACATCTAACTGTCCAACACAATGTCATAGGCTAGAGGGGGGATATTTTACTGACCACAGACAGTGAGCATCTTTTATCCTGAAGCATGAGGATTTATATAGCTCTTATATTATTATTATTCCCATAGGTGCCAAAGTGTGTTTGGTGTGATTACAAGCCAATAAAGAAGCAAGGGCTTTACTATTTAAATAGACAATGAGCAGATGAGGAATGAGGAAGAGGATGCTACAAAACAAATGGCTGAGCGAGTGGAGATGTGCAGCGTGTGTCTTGTGCCTCCAAGAGTTCTCAGAGTTTGGGTTTCTTTGGGCAATTTGTGTTTAGATAAATCCTAAGTTTAAACAGTTCAGCTCTCAAATGGGGATGTAGCTATTTTGGAATCAAAGTGTTTATCTCTGCATAGCTTCTTCCTGTAAGAGAAGGTAAATAAGCTATAGCAGCAAAAGGAACCTTATTTATCCTCCATCCACGCTAAAGTCTTGTCTATACTACAGATGTTTTGCTGGCATAGCTATACTGGTATAGCCTCTTAGGGGAGATGCAGCATAAGCCCTGGCAGGAGGATTTCTGCCAGCGTAGCTAAATTACTTCCTTAAACAACATTAGCCAGGGGCAGTGGAATTGGGACAGCAGGGGGTCTAGCACCCCTGTAATGGAAATATTCAGGAATAAGAATGACCGGACATGGAGCTATGCAGGAATAGCTGCATGTGCAGACAAGTCCTTAGTTTTTCCTCCCTTCTGTCTCTTCCCCCTTAGCTCCTTGTGGCAAAGGGCAAGCAGAGGTCTAATAGGTCTTGTGGAAGAAGTGAGTTTTAGAGAAGGATTTGGTGGAGGGGACAGTTATGGTGGTCTGAGCTATAGATGGCGTTCCAAGTCTAGTGATAACACATGGGGCACAGCAGGGAAGAAGCAGAAAGAAATATTTATCCTAGCTGGCATAATTGCAGGTGAGGTTGATTAACTCTGTGAATGTGTAAACCTTTGTAATTTACCAAGGACCAGATTCTGCCATCATTGAGTAGTAGGACCTTATTTTTCAAGTAGTCCCATTGATTTCAAAGTACCTGAGGAGTAAAGCTATTCAATGCGAGCAAGGGTGGCAGAACAGGCTCCAAAGCTATTTGCTTTAGTAACATCCCCAGCTGAGTCAAATGATAATCCACAGCCTAGCATAGCTCAGATGCACCATGCGGGCACTTCTCAATTACACTACTCACTCCTATTAATTGTTTGCCACTTTCTGCTTTATTCTCTCCCAACAGGGGCTATTTTTATTCCTGGTCACTGCTCCATCTATCTCTACATTTTTTCCCCTATGCCGTTTAATCTCTAACTTGGAGCCCCAGAGCCAGCGTGGTGTTACAACAGTTTTGTCATGTTGGCTGTCACAGCGTTGACAGCCCCATGACAGGTGGCAGATGTGCCGATGATGGATGTTTTCTCCCCTGTGCAAGGACGATGGGATAAAAGTGCAAACAAACCGGGTAATAGATGAGAAAAGCAGAGCCATGTTGATAAGGCCCGGTCCACGCTCTATGATGTATGGGAAAGCAAGCTGTGGGCAATTTGTTTCAGAGAAATGAGAGAATCTCTTTTTAGAGAGAGGGATGCAAGGAAACGACAAAAAGGAAAAGAAAATAAAGGAATTAAAAAGAAAAGAGAAACATTGTCCTCTTTCCAGCACCAGCAGCCAGTTGTTATGGCAATGGGCATATCCAGTTTCAAGGACAGACCTGGGGCCCCTATTGGGCAACTCTGCACCTAGCATGAAATTAAGAGTCTACAGAGGAGAGGAAGACGTGTGTTGTACCTTTTTGGGGAAGAGAATGGCTGGGTTCAGGTTCTCTTGCTCATGCCACCTTCACTCACCTCTTTGCTGGCTTGCTAATTGATATCTGAATACCTCCGTGTATCTTAAACTTTAATAAACTAAATAATTACACTGAGCACAAGGGGCAGCTAACCTGTCAAAGCTGGCTGCCTAAATTAGACACTTACTTCTATGTGCGCATTTTATAGTAGCCACTGAAGTCATATGACAAGGTTGCTGACCTTTATAAGCAAAACTCCAGTCATGTGACTGGGGCTAAGGCATAAAGAGCACTTCCTGACCATTAGTCTTGCAGGGAGGATTCTTTGAGCTGAAGAGTTTGAATCCAGATAGGAATTTTCCCCAAAATTGCAGGGCATTGATATCCAAGGTTTCAGTTCAGGCCCATTTCCAACACATACTTTCCCCTGCAGGCTTTCGATTTGGGGACTTAGCTGGCTCCTTGAACCCCCGGGTAAAATTTTACTGCTTGAGGCTTCCACTCACTGCCAAAGCAGTCCTGTGAGTTGGCTGAGCAGCCTGACATTAGGTATGGAAATGACAAATGTTTGCAAAACCAGGCAGGATTGTATTAGTCTCCAGGGGATACATTGTCCTGCGAGAAGCAGGCACTCCGAATGGGAAGGCAGCAGCCCCTCGCAGAACTGTCTCCAGTAGACCTGTGAACTTGTATCTGATCAATGGGAATGGGGAGAATGGGGAGATCTTCATGGGGGGGAGGGGAATGAGGATGGTGGGAGCCTGCTCGGGAAGGGGGATTGAAGCAACTCCTCTCCCTCCTAGGGGATTCCTGCACTACACAGCTCTGAGCCTGAGCTCCATGGCAGGTTAGAACATGTACAGCCAAATCTCAGCCTGGGAAACTGGCGCAGTTGCATGAAAAGGTTTGACTCCACTCCACCAAGGGAACCTTTAGAGCATGGGGAGAGAGACACTAACATTACTGCCTCTGCCACTTATCTGCTTAGGAACAACTTGGTGGCAAGGGACTGTCTCTTTAAAATGCAGGGAATGTCTTATGCGGGTCCCATATGGATACTGAATATTAATACCTCAGTACTGCTATTACTAACATGGATATACATGCTTTCACACACCCATTTACCGGCATGTAAATTTCCAGGACTCCATCATTCCTCCCCATTCTGCCACTGTCAGGGACTTATTTAGGCCTATAATGGTGACAATTTATTGCAGCATACTTCGTACTTTGAGTAAACAAGTCTGTCTCCTTTAAATTCCCTGGACAATTAGAAGAATGAAAGACTATGCTACATATTAGCATTTATTTCCTCCTAGCATTTATCCAAGGCCATTTTCCTGCTGACAAATTGTGGGGCAAACTGTTCTCGAAAAAGTCTGTCAGATGAAAAGGTGTTATGATTAAACTGCTGGCGTAAATTTGGGTGACAATAAATCCTTTTATTGCATTAACTGGATTTATTTGCTCACAACTGCCATTAAGGAGTCAAAGAAATAATAATAAACGGGGGGGTGATTTTGCACCTGCGTAAGGGTAATTAATATGCGTTCTAAAAATAGAATGAGTCTTTTTTTTTTCTTTCTCAAACCAGTTAGTGGTTTAGAGGCTGATCAGGAAATGGTCATAGAATTCTCTGCGTGTGTGTGTTAGTGTTGGGTTAGTGAAAACCCTATAATGTGATTGCAATGTGCCTAGCCCAGAAAAGGCTCAGTTTAGGTGCAACACAATGGGTTTAATCCTATAAGCCCTGTTGATGTGGGGGCCCAGTTATCATAGAATCATAGAATATCAGGGTTGGAAGGGACCTCAGGAGGTCATCTAGTCCAACCCCCTGCTCAAAGCAGGACCAATCCCCAGACAGATTTTTGCCCCAGATCCCTAAATAGCCTCTTCAAGGATTGAACTCACAACCCTGGGTTTAGCAGGCCAATGCTCAAACCACTGAGGGCCCAACTCCCTGTTATGTTTGAATGGAGCAAAGGGGGCTGTGAGGTCAGTGGACCTGGTCACTAGGAACGCACTTGGTGTACAGGAATTCCTCAGCTGTCGGAGAGGGATGTAGTGGCTCAGCACTCATCCACTTGATTACTCCATGGTGCAGAATGTGCAGCCCATGCGAATGGACGTGGCTCCAGCACTACTGGGACCTTGTAGTCTCAGGTGTTGGATCTACCCCTTGTGATCATAAGCAGCTGGGTTTAAGTTTGTCCTTGTGGTTGCTGTAAGTTATGGGGGTTGTTAGCCTGTTTGTATCCCCTTCAGGTCCTGGGCCAGGTCAACCTTGGATGGAATTGGTAATTAAGCCTTTTGATCTTAGCAGGTGCGCTCATGTTAGAGACTCTACATGGAGGTGAGATCTAGCAGGAACAGGCACCTGTGTTTCAGTGAGTTCACAGGACTTTATCTAGATTACCCAGGTTTCCACGTTTGCCTGGGTCAGCTGAGGCAAAAGCAGGTTGGGGGTAGGGTTTGAATTGGGCTGGTATGCAGCTGTACACGTACCTCTGCCTCTCTCCAACTGCCTTTCTTGTTCTCAGGAACCGCTGCTTTCATTTTCAAGTCTCTAGCTGTTATGCTTGCAAAGACAACCTTGAAAACATGAACTGAAGCCTGGTCTAGACACAAAGTTGCACTGGTCTAACTAAAGGTGTGATTCCCCCCCTCCCCAGCCCATTGACCTGGTTAAATCAGTGCAACTTTGTCTGGATACTCTTAAATTGGTTCAAGAGGGTCCTAAATCAGTTTAGTTAAGTCAGTTTGTAATCAGCTTAAGCTAAACTGATTTAAAATACTTGAAAGTCAATTTGAGTGTCCACTGGAGGTGGTGGTGTGCAGTACTGATTTAATCAAAACTGTTCATAACTGATGTAGTTAAACTGGTGCAAAAACTGTGTATAGACAAGTCCTGCGTGCCAAGTGATGCAGTGACGTCTGCCTGAGTTTGCAGAGAGCATGAAATATTAGCTCTGAGAGGTCCCTATTCATCTTAGTGGGTGTTAACACCGATGCCCAGTATAAATGCCAGCATTAACTATCATTACTATCTCATTGTGTAGAAGGAGAGGAAGTGGCAGAATAGAAGATCTACACAATCCACTCTAAGTGATAGCTCATTTTGGTATTGCGTGAGCTTGGGAGATCCACCATTAATTAACCAGCACATGTGATAACTGGCCTCCCTCTATATATTACCCAGACCCCCTTCCAATAGAATTGACCATATTCACACACAGATATTAGGGGGCCCTAGTACTCCAGATAGAATTGCTTCCAATCTCCAGGCTCCCCAAGACTGCCCCATGCATCCCAAGAGGCCTCAATTCTGTATCCAGTGGTCCCAGAGTCTTCAGATGCTTTCCCCACTGGAACTGTAGGGAGAAAAGATTATCTTCTGAAAGCTGTGGAGGCCCAGTGCTTCTGCAAAGCTGTGCTGCTGGATTGCTTTACTGGCTGATGACCTCTCCCCTGTCATTGTGATGAACAATGTAACATCTGGTAGGTTATATTCAGGTTCAGTAAGGGAACATACTGCAGAGAGTGGCTTTTCCCTTGCTCCACTTACTTTATCTCCTATGTCTGAGTTTGTGCGAAGGTCCAACACTGTAGAACTGCAATGGAGGGTCTTCTACAAGGTGTCAAAGATGGATATATCATGTGTATCCTTTGCATGTATCCTGTCTCCCGTGACCTCCGCTGGGTCCCATTTATTTTGTTTCCCTTGTCAGCATTGTCATTTGTTTGTAGGGCAGTGTGGAAAAGCTCTTGCTGCTCTTGCCCATGTTGTACTTTTTTTTTTTTTTTTGTACGTAGAGAGGGTCAGTCTGCAGGGCTGTCAATGTGGCATCTTTCACCAGCACTAAAAGAACATGAAAAACGTTACACTGAGAGTGTTAATGGCTGCCATTGGTGGAGTCTTGGATCCAAATACAACTGCAGACCTTGTTAATGCCAGTGGGTTCAACAGAAGGAGCAATCAAGCCCCTTCATGTGGTGGAGATGGATGCAAACAATAGAGTCTACCACCCTAGGCACTTGGCCTCATGGCAAGTCAGAGCTAAGCCATGAGGAATGAGGGGTTTTTGTGGTTGCAAATGCAGGGGCTGGAATATTGGTTTGTAGCTTGTGTGCTGGAGGCAGCGAAGAATGCCAGGACAAGGAGTTCAATGTGACTTTGGGTGGAAGCAGAATTATAAAGATACTTGGGCACAGAGCTAGCTGGATGGGCAAATTTGAGGATTTCAGAGCCTGTTGTTTGTTTCTACTTGTGTTCAGGGCAACAGGGCTTTGTGGAAGGAAGAAAAGTGCATAAGATTACACCAAGACTTGCCTAATTTGTTTCACCAATTTCTCATCCTAAAGGAAACAACCCTGCAAGACCCTGAAATTTGGCTATCTGCATAGGTCAAAGGGCGGCAACACAAAACTTCAAAGTGTCAGTGTAGATCAGAGAAGACAATGCTGGTTATGGGTGCTGGTTCTAGGCAGCAGCACCACAAATGTTGGGGATTTGGTTAATATTCAATGTGCAAGATGCTAAAAATTCATCACCTGCTTCCAAAATCCGATTTCATGTGCTACATTTGTTTTGATTTATTTTTTGCAGCCTTGCATGCTAATTTGTGTGTCGAATCATTTCCTCTTGGTCTGTTGACACCGAATGCAAAGGGATTCTAAGTTCCTTGCCATGGCTGTAATATCTGCTTTTGTCCTTGTGTTTCCCTGGTTTGTTGCATCGGCGGCAGGCTAATAAAATGATGTAAATAATTTAGCGTAGCTTGAAATAGCCTTTTTCGGGAGGAGAGTTGTGGGTGCTTTTATTATTACTGTAGAATTATTATTTCTTGCATGGTGGCGTGAGGGATTTTAATGAATTCCAGATGCCATTTTACAGCACTACTCCAGCTGCTGGTGGTTCTGCATTTGCTGCTGTGCTATATAACCAGCAGCATCTTATTATGATGCCTGTTCTGACTGGGGACCTGGGAGGCAAAATGACAGTGCATTACAAAACTCCCTGTTAAAAATCCACCTCTGACCTTAGGTTACTTTAGCTTCACTTCAATCCAACACAGCTCCTTATAATAAACAAAAATGAATATGTACTGGGGGATGCAGTGTATATCAGTGTCTTCTTGTAAGTTGTCTGAGTATGATATAAAGGTGCGGAGTGGCTCAGGAAGTGAGGATATTCATCTCTCTCCTGACTTTGATTAGAGTAGTAATCACCTTCTATTGTTCTTGCAGTTAGGATTCTCAGCTCTCGCTTTTCCTTTGATTTATATACTTTTGTCACAGAGAACCCCCTGCTAGAATGGAATATTCTGCCTGGAGGCAAGCTGGCCACCTTCTAGGTCAATCACAATCCCTCCATTCCACCAGTGCTCTGAGGGCCTGACCCGGCAGTGGCCCATTGGGAGTTGAGGGCACTTAGCATCTTGCAGGATCGGGATCTCTACTAGATGATATTGTATAAATGAGGGCTTCACACCGAGCTGGGCACACACTGCAGGAGAGTGTTCATGCATATTCGTTTGAATAAAACATGCAATTTTGCTTTGACTGGATCCATGATTCCTTTTTCTTTGCCATCTGCAACATTTGTACAAGGGCATTTCTGCTCCCAGAAAGGAGTGTTGTGAATACTCACATGCGTATGTGTCCACATGCATTTGTGCATGCTGGAAGTGGCAGCACAACTATCCTGACAGCTCTTTGCAGGTTGAGCCATCCAGTCAGGGAGCAGCAACAGTGCCATGTGATTTTTAGGTAGCAAATCACCCAGTATAACTAACAAATTGGTAATAGTGACTATTGTACTTGAAGCTACCATTGCAGTGAATGCTATTTGATTAATCTTTAGGCAGGAATGCGTGCATGTCAGCCATTCAGAATTTATCTGTAGGCAGAAATGTATGAACATCTTCCATTCACTACATAGCTTCAACTCACAAGCCAGTCCTGGAAAATCAAAGTTAGCCTGGGGATAGAATAGAATTTGAATAGAAAGAGGAGCTTAATTCTATTCTTTGAGTAAACTGCTATTTGCAAATAATTTGCCTAATGCTATTTCAGGTTATTGGGGATTGATTTCTGATTGCCTCTATATATTACAAGACAAAAGTTACACTAAAATAGAGGTAAGGTTGAGCCATTTAGTAATTTAGGGTAAAAAGTATTACAATGCTGTTGTAATTTATCCTCAAACCAAGCACTAAACCCCCAGTCAATTCAGAGTTAAGATTGTATTTAAGAGAAACTCAAACATGTTAATGCATGGAAATGCATGCACCCACCCTACCTTAACTCTGCCATGGAGAGATGTCATGGAATAACCAGATAATTATGATGGAGACATTTTAGTGTTTGTGGTCCTAGATTAGAGAGAAACTGTTTTTTTTTTTTCTTTTTTTTAAATTGTCATATATTTTCCACTTATGGTGTCACTACAGGGTAGAGTTAAGGTTGTTTGGGGTGTTTTCACCATACCTTAATATGTTTGGATTTCTCTTACATGTAACGGTAACAAATACCAGATTTTTCCCATTGTCTTGCAGTTACAAATAAAACCCAAAATAACCGAACAAAAAAAAAACACCCCAAAAACCAAAACAACCCCCCCCAAAACCACTTTTGGGTCAACCTGAAAATGAAATTTTTCAAAACATACAGCAAACTGAAAAGTTCGGGGGGAGGGCAGAGAATTGTTGCAGGTCAGGTTGTTTGACCCAAAACATGTTTCCTTTTTGATTTTGAGCATTTTTTATATTTTATATTTTTGAATTCTTTAATGTCAAAATGAAAAGTTGTTTCTGCTTGAAAACATGATTTCTTAAAATGTTTTGGTGATGCAGAATCTGCATTTTTTGCTGAAAAATTTCATTCATCTCTACCCTAGTTCTGAATTCCCTGAGTTTATAATGGTTGTTTTGGGGATAATTACTGCATTCTTGAGCCCCCACTCCACAGGCCAGTAGCAGTGTAAAAGGGCCGGCACCCCCCCAACAGCCCAATGGATCAAGGGGTGGGCAGAGAGGGGAGAGGGCCCCATAGTTCCACTGGGGTAGAGTGCTAGGAGGAAATCCCTCCCATGACTGTCTGCTGCTAGCTAAATTCTTATTGGAGAAGAGGAATGCCATGCCAAAGCAGGAACACAGCCCTTCCCAAGTGGGGACATGGGATTGGCTGTAGACTCATAGACACATAGACTTTAAGGCCAGAAAGGACCATCATGATCATCTAGTCTGACCTCCTGCCCATTGCAGGCCAAGAACCTTGCCCAACCACTCTAGGAACTCAGCCAGAGGTTATGGGTCTATTACAGAAGTCCTCAGATCATGGTTTAAAGACTTCAAGTTACAGAGAATCTGCCATTTACGCTAGTTTAAAACTGCAAGTGGCCCGTGTCCCATGCTGCAGAGGAAAGCAACCCCGCACCCCCGCATGGTCTCTGCCAATCTGACTTGGGGGGAAATTCCTTCCTGACCCCAAATATGGTGATCAATTAGGCATAGAGTGAGGCTGGAGAAATGCCTTCTGCTAAGTCCTGAGCACATAACATATTGCAGCAGCTGCTGCTGGGACACACATTTGGAATCTGGGCGGGGGTTTGGGGAGAGCCATGGAGCCTGCACCACATGTGAGAATTAGCCAGAGCCCAAAGGGAAGAAGGCGCAGGCCCGTGATCTGTGACTGAGGGACTCATGCTGGGGTGGGGAGGCTCAGTCTGTGTGTTTGCTAATAAAGGTGTTGGAGACATTTCTTAGCCGATTCCTACCTCCTCAAGTCTGTAGGAGAGTTCTCTGGCAAGACAAGGGGTGGTGGGTTTGGAACGGGCTATGGGCTAAGGGAGCTCCTGCCACGCTTGTAAGATTTCTATGCTTACCTTAATGAATTGTACTCTCAGCCTTACCGCTATTCCAACCTAGCTTTTTGTCTTGGAATTTCCGTTGGTTGGTTGGGTGTTTAAATAATTCATACATGAACACTAAGCAAGAAGCCCAAAGAGAATGCTACCATGTAATATTAATGATTTAAAGACATATAGAGGCTTGGAAGGATTATGGGTAAAAATGTTAGTAAACATCTCTTTCACTGTACACAAATATTTCCATTGATAATAATTGAAATGCACAGAAAGGCAAAGTAAGAAAAATGCTGCTTGAGACCTTATTAGAGTTTGAAGGATATTTACTGTGTATATTTTGACGTGACGTTGACAGTTTGTGTTTTCATGGTTATAAAGATTTAACTTCTTGAATCTGAGCCTACTGTCATTAAATAATTATTGTTGGACCCGCCCATCATTTCCCACAACTGTAAAAATGTAAGTGCATAAAAATCTAAAACAAGCAATATCAAAATTATATACAAAATAAAAATCGAATTCTGCTATGTCTAGAGATATAGCATCAACTGTAAATCGTTTTGTATTTTAACTTCAAAGGGCAGACTCACCACTATAGCCAGAATACACTGGCTAATGGAAGTTGAGCTTACAGCCACTTTGCATCACTAGAACAGGGCAAAACAACCAAAGTGTACTAGTGAATCTGGCCCTGGATTTGCAATTCCCTTATTGGTTTAGAGACCTGTTAGTGAGACCAGCTGTATGTGAAGGGAGCCCAGTCCCCAAGTCCCACTGTTTGTGTTGCAAGGGCTCCCCCTATGCTCTGGCCTTGGCTCCCCCCGACCTTGCTGCCTGGCTGCACAGTGGAGCAGCAGTGCCCTGGAAGCCTTTCAGATGCCGATTCCCAAGCATGCAGGTATGGAGCTTTACTTGGTCCAACCTTTGCTGCTGTTTAACCTACCCATGCAAACTCTTGACACGTGTTAGTCTTCCTCATATCATCGACTTGTTACAACCAATAGAACTGTTGCATGCAAGTTACTGTAGAGGAAGAGTGGTGACTGATTGAGTTTCAGTCACCGTTGCCTCATTAAAAAGTTAACGGAGCCAGTCTGTACCCTATAGCATAACAATTAGATAAAACAATGTTAACAATGTAGCTTACTTACAAATTAACTTTCTCAAACTTAGCTCATGTAGCTTCAATATTAAATATATGGGCAGCTTGAAGCTGCTCCATTATTCTGTTAAGATGATTTGGGACAAAGGGAAAACTAAATTTCATAAACACCATTTAAAATTTAGGTTTAAACTAGGCTAAAGCCAGCAGAGTGGCTGCTGAAGTAGTATAAGCAGGAACTGCTTCACCAGGGTGAAATGGGGCTACCTCTCCCACAAACCATCCAGAACTGTGTGGGAGGGACACCCCTTAGGGGCAGGGGCGGCTCTATGTATTTTGCCACCCCAAGCACGGCAGTCAGGCGGCTTTCGGCGGCGTGCCTGCGGGACATCCGCTGGTCCCGCGCCTTTGGCATACCCGCCGCTGAAACTGCAGGACCGATGGACCTCCCGCAGGCATGCCGCCGAAGGCAGCCTGACTGCCGCTCTCATGGCAACCGGCAGGCTGCCCCCCGTGGCTTGCCGCCCCAGGCACGTGCTTGGTGCGCTGGTGCCTGGAGCCGCCCCTGCTTAGGGGGTACTAGAACCCCTGCCGTGTCCCCCTCTCCCTTAGCCCTCTGCCCCTGGGGAAATAAACTACAGGGAGGAGCCATCCAGAGATTGAACCCAGCTGCAGAATTAGTTTAAGCAGGGACCATAGGACACTGATATCTTCTACAGTCTTGACTCAACTTTTTCTCTCTTTGCTGATCAGCTGTTTGCTCCAAACCTCTGTATCCTTACCTCAGCCTCATTCCATACCTTCTCCTCATCCATCCCCTTCTCCCTTGCCCTTTCCTGCTCATTCGCTTCCCTTGTGTTGTCTTTCCCGCTAGCTAATCCCTTCCTGACTAAACGCCCCCACCACCACCTCCCCCTGGGAAAAATCAAGAAACTCTCATGCCCTTGGCTGCCATCCCATCACTTTGTTCACTCTGCATGTGTGTTCTGTCTCTTCCCCGCATCTGTGTTATCTGTTGAAGTTGTGAGCTCTCTGGTGCGAGGACTCTCTCTCCTACTCTGTTTAGACAGTGCCCTGCACACTGGGGCCCTAGGCACTAGCATAATAAACATAATTCATAACTTAATTCATAAACTAATGGATTTACTTGTAAATCAGTAAATTTCATTCTGTATTCTTAGTGCTGTAATTTTGGGGAGCGTGTGCTGTCTGTGTCATACATAAGGAGGTAGAATCCTTTGCTTTAGGTGTAAAATGAAACTCAACCTTAACAACCTCATAACTGGGGCGGCTCTATGTTTTTTGCCACCCCAAGCATGGCAGTCAGGCGGCCTTCGGCGGCACCTCTGTGGACGGTCTGCTGGTCATGCAGATTCGGCAGCGTTTCTGCGGGTGATCTGCCGGTCCCGCGCCTTAGGCGTACACGCGCCAACCTGACTGCCGCCCTCATGGCAACCGGCATGCCGCCCCCTGTGGCTTGCCACCCCAGGCACGCGCTTGCTGTGCTGGTGCCTGGAGTCACCCCTGCTCATAACATAACATTACTACAGCTAATGCAGCTAATGCTGGGAGAAGGAGGAAAATGAATTTTATAACAGCTGATGGACTTTGTTGCTTGTCCCCAGGACACTAAATTGTCACTGAAGTCTGTCTAAAATGGGGAATAATGCTTACTTCCTTTTGTAAGGAGCGTGGAGAAGTTAGCAGGAATTGGTCATTTTCTGGGGCCAGGGGAGAGAATCATGCCACTTTATTTTAACCTGAGGTCTGATCTCTTTGTGTAACTGAAGTCCAGATAGACTTCAGTGGGAACTACTCACATCCGGCTTGGGAGAAGTCGGGCCCCGGGGTTTGAAGAACAAGTCTATACAAAAGGCACACCAGACTTTCAGGTGGGGACTTGTTTAGGAAGGGTGAGCACTGCTCAGCAGAAGTCACACAATGAATAGCAATGTGTGCAGCATTAGAGCATGCTGTAGGCAAGCAATGCACTTGCTTGTATTTAATAGCCATCACCAGACCCTTTGTAACAGTCAAAATCCATTCCTGGTACATTAAATGTTAAAAATGTCATTTCTCCAGCGCTTCCATCTTCTCATTCACCCAGTGGTTTATGGATGGGACACAGAGTCTTTCTGTTAATTCTTGGTTTCCCTTGCAAATGGGAGCGATCCATGGATATTTAGAACTGAAGCTACATTAAATGGGAAGACCCTCCAGCAACTCAGCTCAAGCTCAGTGGAACTTCTGTATATTTAATTAAGAAATGCTGCTCATATAGAACTGAATGTGCTAACCTAATTTACGGCCATGTCTGTCTGTCTGTCTCTCTGTCTAGCCTTTTGTCTTTCTCTGCATCCTATACAATACCCTGGCATCTTATTACTCAAGTTAGGTAGATTCTTGCTTGGCTGAGCCGAGATCAAAAAGTAATTTTTCTTTTTGCAACAGCCGATTAGAAATTCATTTATTTTCACATTAGACGTTTGGCCAAAAAAAAAAAAAAGTCTTTGGCAATTTAGCTCCATTTGTATAGTCTGCATAATGGAAGACACTGAGGCTGCTAGAAAAATGTGGCCCAGGGCACAAATTAAATGCAGAATCGTGTATCAGAAATGAGATGTATGTACCATTGTTTTTGAAAATTAATGGTGCATTTTTAGTTTTTATAATGTAATTTAATGATGCAGTTCATCTAATAAAAAAACACATTTTAACCCAGTTGTACAGACCTACTGGGGCAGGACAAAATATACCTTTCAGATGTAAGATTTTTTTTATTTTTTTTAAATGCTTGGGGCTTCCCCCAATACAAAAAAGAGAAACTCTTTACGTGCATTGGCTAACAGCTGGAGTATCAGCAGGAGTTCAATAAAAAGGACATTTTTCTTTCTAAATATTGGTGTTTGCACTGGATACGATAATATTATAAATGCAGCATTGGGTTTGAAGTACAATGCTGCGGCTGATTATGGAATGCCATATGGTGCTGGTATGTTAAACTGGTACAGATTGAACATACACTGTAGCTTTAAATGATGTGGGCCAGCAATTTTGCTTAACTAGAATAAATATACTATATTCACGTGTGTCAATGTACAGTGCCATCATATTCATGGGCAAAAAAAAAGAAAACTGCATCCAAATAATGTGGAAGGCCTGTGGAAAACCCACCAAAGCCAGAGTGGAGTACACACTCCCCTTACCATCATCCCTGTTGCATGGTCACTCATGGGAGATGCTATTCTGTGCAGAGGTTTTCTGGGTAGATAGATAAGATTGACTTCAGTAAGCTAGATGGGGAGAGAGAGGCAGTGTGTTCTAGTAGCTGCTCAATGGGAGTCAGGAGTTCCTAGGTTCTATTTCTGGCTTTGTGACCGAATTTCTGTGAGAACTTAAGTAAGTTACTTACCAGGCCCCTCTGGGCCTCAGTTTCCTAATCTAGAAAATGGGGGTAACGTTTGTTAAGTTTTATGTTTTATGGTGTAAAGTGGACGAAAAGCACTGAGAGTATTAAATATTGTGTGTCTATTGCTTTGTAGGGGTGAGTGTAGACCCTTGAACAATTTTTCAGTTGACATCAAAGCAGCCTAATGTTTGGTGTTGCAAGAAGGTGTATGCAGGTATTTGCAGTTTCAAATTGTGCACACACCTACCTTTGTGAGACCCCATTTTGCTCTTGCATGTACTTGTGTGTACAAAATTGGAGGCTGCGGCTAAATGCATGGCCCTTAATGTTACTTTAAGGTAGCTCAAATTCTGTGAGTATACAAATGTGTATTTAGTGAGGCTGGGTGATCCTGTTAAGGTAAACTACTAATCTGAAACTACAAAAAATCAATTAACCCTGACAAATGTGTAACTATTTAAGAATTCTCTTCACTTTTTGGATGGATTATTTTTCTGCTAGTTTCTTCACTTCCTGATTCTGGTTGCACTGTTTCTGCAGAACTATTCCGTTGGCATTTTCTGCCTCAGTGAATTCAAGCAGTATAGGAGGTCTCCTTAGATTCATAGACTTTAAGGTCAGAAGGGACCATCATACTCATCTATTCTGACCTCCTGCACATTACAGGCCACAGAACCTCACCCACCCACTCCTGTAATAGACCCCTTAGAGAGCCTCCCCAGGATACTTCCAGACCTTCTGAGATTTGCCCATCACTGGTCATGTGCTGTTGAATAGTAAGGATGTATGAACCAGTTAGGATATAATAAGGTCACCCTCTGGTTGAGTTCATGTTAATTCCATGTAATACACTGATAAGATCCTCCCATCTAGCCTCCCATCTAGAGAGATGTCTCCCACTTTAAATGCCAACCCCACTGAGAGTCCCCATGTTTCAGCCACTCTGCCTCTGAACAAGGAGGACTTGATTTGACCCAACAGCTTTCCCTCACATGGCAGAAGCATCACTGCTCCTACTTTCCCTCCTCAAGGCATGAATATACTGTCTCCATGTTCTCATCCCCTTCCACACTAGGAGACAATATACAGCTCTAGCAATGGAAGTCAGGGCAAGGGCAAGGCAATGACCATTAGGCCAAAGAACCAGCTAAATTAAAACTCCCTACAAGCTTGCTGATGCTTTCTCTTGTTTCGTTCGATTCTACTCATCGAGCACCAGTGAGTAGCAAGAAGCTCTTGGTAATAAAAGAGTGAATGCAAGGAAAACAGTACAATTTCAATAACTGCTAGTCTAGATTTGACTTTCAACCAGTGGCATAGAAGTGAAAAGCTGTATCCTCTTTTCCTGTTCCCTGAACCATCTAGTCTTGTAGCATATACTGTATACGTAAAACATGTCTGGGGTTCTAAGACAATAGCTGGATTGTAAAAGGAAGTAAATTAATTTTATGACCAGTAATAGGTAGATATCCTAAAATAGAGTTAATCCAGTCTCACGCTTAACGGTGTCAACTAACTGCTTAACCCCTGCTAACAGTTTCCCACACACCCTTCTGGTTGAATTATGCGTGTTGTCCTTTCTTCTAAAGCAGTGAGTCTTGGTCACTGGATTTAACTCCTAATGGATCAGTTATATGATCCAGTGTGGCAAATCCTATACAGGGATTTATACTGATCAGCAGATATATACAAGTTATTTATTGTTTGTATTTTGTTAATGTCCATGGTCTTCAGTCAGGACTCAGGGCCCCATTGTGCTAGGTACCATACAAACATAACAAATAGAACGTTCCTGCCCCACAGAGCTCAAGGTCTAAGTAAAAAAAAATACTCAGGGCTTGTCTTCACTACGGAGCTAAATCGGTGCAGCGGCATCGATTTAGTGGGTCTAGTGAAGACACGCTCAATCGATGGGAGAGCGCTCTCCCATCGATTTCTGTACTCCACCTCAACAAAAGGCGGAAGCAATGTCGATGGGAGATGCTCTCCATAGCATAGTGTGGACCCCATGGTAAGTAGATCTAAGCTACATCGATTTGAGTTACACTACTAACGTAACTCAAATTGCATAGCTTAAATTGACCGGCAGCTGTAGTGAAGACAAGTCCTAAGTTTAATAAGTGTTTTGTGTATACTGGGGATATACAGGGTGCTATAATGATTTGTTCAACAGATGGGTAAATCCCTAGCACTTTTTGAGCAGATTATCTAACATTTAGCGCTGTGTGAATAACAGATTTTTTTGGTTCACTGGCCATTCTGAAAAATTTTAAAATGGTCTTGGGTTGATCAAACGTTTTGCTTTTGAGAAAATTGAAATGTTTTGTTTCAACTTTGATCACTGTAAACGTTTTTGATTGTTTTCAATAATTAAAGAATTTTGAAACTAAAGAAACACTTTGAACTGAAACCCTTGGTTTCAGAAATGTTGACACAAAAGCATTTTGATTTTTTCAGTGTATTTTTTTCAACTGAGACAGCTAAGTGAAACCAACTAGATTTCAGGAAAGGTTTTGGTGCAGTTGAATCTGCATTTATTGCTGAGGGTGGGAGGGAGTTTCACTTGCAAATTTTGCCCAGCTCTAATTGTATTTTATATCGTGAAAAGAAAAATTGAAATCTTTCCTCCTCCAAACATTGGCCAATTTGCAGCGATTTCTGTGTACTAAGATCTATAGAAACTTTCTGGACTGCACCTCAAGACCTCAGGGAGTGATGGCATATAAATATCTAGGGGATTGTCTACATGGCACTGAAATCCAGACTATGGGGGGAGGAGTGAATTCTAGAGCACTCTGAAGTGTTGTGCTCTAACTGTAGACCCTGCTGGCGCAAACAAAAAGGTATGTAGGGCACATTATCGTAGTCCTGTTTGAAGCTAGATGAACTCAGACTGGAAATAAGGTGTATGTTTTAACTATGAGGGTAATTAACTATTAGAACAATTTACCCAGGGGCATGGTGGATCACTGGCAATTTAAAAATCAAGATTGGATGTTTTCCTAAAAGATGTGCTGTAGGGATGATTTTGGGGAAGTTCTCTGACCTGTTATACACTAATCCCTTCTGGCCCTGGAATCTATGAAAATATGGCTAGCCAGCTTTTAATTTGTGCCAGCGGGGACTACATGGGACAGTTAGAACCCAATGCTTTAGTGTTCTCTACAATTCACCCTCCCATTGTCTGGACTGCAGCACCATGTGGACACGCCCTAGGACAGAAATTAACAAATGAAACAATCTCCACTCAAAGGAATGCTAGAGTGAGTTACCCAGATGTTGCAGATATAGTAGGCAAATGATGAAATAAACATATTTCTTAAACCTCAGGATGCCGTTGAGAAAAATCCATCAAATTTAAACTCGGGAGGAGGGGGGAGAGACCTTATTTTATTTATTTTTAAAAAATCTTCTTTTTAAAAGGCTAAAGCTAATTTGCTGAAAGCCAATGTGTGTGTTTGGTGTGTGCTGTGTATCAATAACTTTGTATTGGGTTTCCAAAAAAGCATCACATAATTTTTCAGTGAGAAATCCAAGAGCCTGGGAGATGATGTTATGGTGTGAATTACATTGCAAAGCGGTTGTCAGCTGTCCCAGTCAGCACTTTCTCAGAGGCCATAATGTGCAGTAAATGCTGTGGCTGCAGCTATTAGGTTTATGGTGGTGGGGGGGGATTTTTTGGTCGGGGGAATCCACAAATTAACAGACAATGGAATATGCCCCCTCTTCTTGAATTGCCCCATCCCTAAAATTGCTCCATTGCCTCAAGCAATCATTTCTTTAGCATGTGACTTTCCCACCTCCTTCACTGAAGTTTTGCCTGTTCACGGGACTACTCTAACCTGTCCTCTGCAAGATTACTGAGATGACTCCCCTGCTTTTACATGCTAATGCCCCTTAGCACAATAGCACAAGGGATGACAACCATGTCATCCCATGTTCATTGTAATTAGAGAGGCAGTGCAGTCCTGTGGATAGGAAGTTAGGTACTTTTCCCATCCTGCCACTGATTTGCTGTATTACCTTGGGTAAGTCACTAGATCTCAGTGTTCCATCGTAAAATGGGGGGACTGGTTCTTTCCCTTATCCATTCTGTTTATTTCAACTCTTTTTTTGGGAGCAGGGACTATCACTCCCTATATATACAGTGCACAACACCATGAGGCCTGGATCTCAGTTGTGGGTCTCTGAATGCTTCTCTAATACTGGTAACTTCCCATATCTATAGAAATCCCTCACTGAATTGGTTATCTAGGTCCAGGTTTCCCCATGATACATAACACTGGTTGATAAATAATTATCTCCTGGGCCAGTTGTTAAAATTCAAAAGGTGACAATGACTAGGAAATAGTTTTTCCAAGATTTAATGAAAAGGCAGCAAAGTGTAGTTGCTTTTTCCTTAGCTGAATCAATCTCAGCCTCTGGAAAACCTTTGTAGGCACCAAGCACAGTTTTCATTCCTCTAAAGTTGAGGTGGAATGTGAACATATTAGGGCTATTCTGCGTTCCCTTGCTACATGCACATCACCTCTGCTGACTGCAGTGTGCCCTCATTTGCAGCTGTGACCTCTTGAAGTTGCTGGGGATCAAAGGTGAAACTCAACTCAAAACTTATTGGCAAGCTCAGTAGGTAGGTAGACAGTATTACTTAGCGGCAGGACCACCTGTGCTCACTGTCTGCTTATGTCTTGTGTATATCTGACTGATTGTTCCTGCTGAGTTACTTGCCACCTAGTTACATATGGCGTTGGACACAGCCTTTCTCCATGTAATCACCTGTGTGGACACTGTGACATGTAGACCGTTACTTGGCAGCTCTAAAGCCTTCCAGCTGAGGACCTCAAAATGCTGTATCAGTACTAATGGATAAAGCTGTCACCTCTGCATGAACTAGGTGAATATTACTTGCCCCATCTTACAGGTCGGAAAAGTAAGGCACAGAGGTGAAATGACTTGTCCCAGGGCACACAGTAAGTCAGTAGCAGGACCAGCAATCAAACCCAGGAGGCTGTGCTCCCAGTCCCCTGCTCAGACCCTAAGGGCACATCTTCAATACCCGCCAGATCGGCAGGTAGCGATTGATCTATCGGGGATCGATTTATTGTGTCTAGTGTAGACGCGATAAAATCGATCCCTGATTGCTCTGCCATCGACTCCGGAACTCCACCACAGCAAGAGGCAGAAGCGGAGTCGGCGGGGGAGCGGCAGCGGTCGATTCGCCGCCGTCCTCACAGCCAGGTAAGTCAACCTAAAATATGCAACTTCAGCTACGCTATTCACGTAGCTGAAGTTGCGTATCTTAGGTCGTCCTCCCTCTCCCCCACTGCAGTGTAGTCCTAGCCTATGTCACACTCCTTGATTTGTTTGAATGCTATCCATGTATTTATCCCACGCTCTCTTTGAAATCCCTTCCCTGGTGGCCAACTTCAGAGCAAGGAAGCTTGTATGTCTCCTAAAATCCTGTTTATGGTCTTTCTATATTGGCTCCTGGTCTGAGCTCGCTGCTTCACTACATGTCTCCCAGGCTTCATCTATGCTAAATACTGGGTATTTGGCCCCAACATTGTGCATGAGTTTCAGCATCTCCTGTCAGATTCATATGAAAAAAAACTGCTCATGTAGCTAACCATGTGCCTATGCTGATCTGGGGCTTGTGCACCCAAAATGTGTTTGCTCCAGTTCAGAGACTGATATAAGGCCCTATGAAATATCGGCACGTCTCTTGCAGGACAGGACATAATAGCAGAACTAGGTGGGAGAGAATGGAAAGTGACTAGCTTAGAAAGAGCCAAGAGCTTCTGAATTCTAATTCAAGTGAGCAAAAGTGACTGGTCATTCAGCTGGTCTCCGGCCAGCCTCAGATCACACAACGTGTCTGCAATACAGTTATTCCAGCTACCTAGCACTTAGAGTTGTACCTTTCCCTCTTCCCTGTAGGTGACATTGTTTGACCATTTTGAAGACACTTGTGTAGATAACAGTTACTCACTGATATTTTCCCTTTAACAGGCTTATTTTGCAAAGCAGCGTGGTCCTGGATTCTCTGACTGGGACAAGGGCAGATTTCTTGCCGTGTCAATGGGTCCCGTGGAAATCTGTCCCCTCTTTCATGTGTTCTGTAGTTGATGTGCCTAAATCTCACTGAGAGGAAACTAGCCCAGATTTACTAACAGCAACAACAATGAGAACCAACATCTTGTGTAAGAATCAGTCTGTGTGTCCATCTTCATGTCTGGAGGAAGGGACATAGTAGCAAAACCGTGTGGAAGAAAATGGAGAGTGACTAGTTTAGAAGGAGCCAGGAGCTTCTGAATTCTACTGCTGGCTCACTAAGTGGCCTTAGGAAATCACCTGACCTGGGTATTTTTCCCCATCTCTGTAATGGAGATAATACTTAACGTAAGTGTTGGAAGGGTTGATCAGTGAATCTTTGTACAACACTCTGTTCAGGTCTAAAAAGTGCAAATAACATTACAGGAGGGCTATAGGTGGGCATAACTCCAGTGTCTGACTTTAAATTACCTGGGGGCAACATTTCTTCGGATTGACTGCCAGATTTTCTTTGTTCTTTTGGCTGGCCTCTTATCAGCTCTCTGCTAGAGCTCTGTCAAGTATATTTCTGTGCTCATGCCCGTTAGGCGAGACTGTCAAAAGATCTCTGTGTTGTGTGCTGCGCTCTTCTGAAAATCTGGTGCATGGTGTGTGAAGGTGGGTGAACTGCAGGGCTGTGGAACAGCCAGTGCACATAAACGTTTCACATTGATGGCTACACCCAGAGGCTGTTGACACAACACATTGTGACTGATTCTCCTCAGTTCTCATAGACTCATAGACGTTAGGGTCAGAAGGGAGCATCTTGATCATCTAGTCTGACCTCCTGCACTTTGCAGGGCACAGAACCTCACCCACCCACTCCTATAATAAACCCCTAACCTCTGCCTGAGTTACTGAAGTCCTCAAATCATGATTTAAAGACTTCAAGTTACAGAGAATTCACCATTTACACTAGTTTAAACCTACAAGTGACCCGTGCCCCAAGCTACAGAGGAAGGTGAAACCCCCCCAGCGTCTCTGCCAATCTGACCTGGGGGAAAATTCCTTCCCGACTCCAAATATAGCAATCAGTTAGACCATGAGTATGTGGGCAAGACCCACCAGGTAGATACGTGGAAAAGAATTCTCTGTAGTTACTATGCTGGTCTTGAACCATAGTGACTGCACTGACTTAAGTGGAGTCATTATTGACTTCTCTTGATTTAGGAGGAAAATCCAACACTTAGTTCTTTCCTGGTGGGCCCTGCTTTGAGTACTTAAATTGAGTACCTGTGGCTCTGGTAGATACCCTCCAGATTTTTCAAATGAAAGCCAGGGGAGTGATCCTATGAGAAGTTATGTGCCTTCAACTCCTATTGACAGGAGATGCTCATCTTCTCATCAGTCTCTCTCTGTCCTGTGTTTTTATTAACTATCTTTATCCATATTTACTACAATACCAACATGACAATCCTCCTTTAAAATCCAAAGAGCGGAAAATCAATCTCTTTCCCCCTCTGCTTCTGGTCCGCAGAATCACTTCTATCAACAAGGGAAAGAAAGTTACTTGATGTAAGGGGACTGTTGTCCCCTTACTAAGAGTTGGGGGGGGGGTATTTTGGTTGGCTAGCTCCCAGTACCAAAAGAAAGGGGAAGAGTTGATGGGAAATCAGGACCCTGAGACTGACAGTCCCCAGGAACAATGGGAAGAGGCCAATGCTGCAGCTCAGCCTGACTGACAGGGCGGGCAGGCTAATTGGGGAGTCAGGAGGCCGGCGTGGGTCCCATCCTCCGTGTGAGCTGGAATTGCCTGGGTCAGACAGAGTGGGGCCGAGCTAAGGAGAGAGCAGGGGCCCGTGCTGAGCCTGGGAGCAGAGTTGCAGCCACAGAGCCCGAGACACAGCCCAGGGAGAGCAGATCCTGTGCTGGGAGCAGAGCTGGAGTCACAGAGCCAGAGGGGCCAGAGAAGCAGCCCAGGGGGCTGGAGGCAGAGCAGCTGCGTCAGTGCTGAGGCAGATTGGAGCTGAGGCTGGAGCTGGAGCCAGGTGTGGTGAGCAACTGGGGCCAGCCACAGGGGGACCCTGGGCAAAGGGCACAGCACAGAAAGACACCCCCAGCCAAGGGTTCTTGCAGGTCAGACTGGGATGGGGATCTTAACCCGACGGGGGGCTGGCGCTGGGAAGAATGGTCCCACCACCCAAAGCCCAGAGGTGTGTGGCCACCACCAGAGCAAGTGTCCAACCCGCAGCATCCCTGCAGCACAGCCAGGACCTGAGAAGGAGGCCTGGGACCTACAAGGAACAGACTGTGAACTGCCCTGACATTCCAGAGACACTGTTTGTAATGTTCCCTGTCACAGAGCGGGGTGATGTGTTTTCCTTTAACCTTTCCCATTTTCCCCTATTTTTTTAAATTAATTGTTGATTAAATAACTTGCATTTGCTTTAAATTGTATGTAATGATCAGTGGGTCAGGGAAGTGCCCAGTGCAGAGAGAGTACCCTGGAGTGGGGACACCCTAGCCCCTGTCCTAGGTGACGGTAGCAGGGTTGGGGGTTGAGCCCCCCCAGGAATCCTGGGCCCAGCATTGTTGGGGTTACAAGGACTCTGCCAGACAGGAGAGTGGAAGGAGAGTCCTCAAGGGCAGGGAGGCCTCTGGGTAAAGAAAGTGGGAGAGAGAACTCAGATCCTTCCGCCAGCCCATTTCACCGGGGTAGTGCAGAAGCCAGGAAAGTTCCCCACAATAGCGGGACCATTCCCCCGCTTACATTGAGCTAAAATATCATATTTGATATGGCAAGAATCTCTTCCCTTACTTACTTATTGTATGGGTAATACATACAGACATAGCCAAGAATAAAAATTCAGCCTTTAATATCCATGTACCCACTACCCAAGCACGGAACCATAATCCAACCAGTATTTCAGTATCTATCAGTGTAGAGCAATCCCAGATGCCTGCATACAGTTGTGTTGCACAAAGTATCACTGTATTGTCTTAAGTAAAACAATATTGCACCAAGTGTTGCTGCACAATGTATGTATGACCACCACATGTAATCCCTGAGACGATCCTTGGGCACTGAGGACTCCATCTTTAGGTGAACCTGGGCCAACTTATGGCTTTGTCTGCAATTCAGACTGGGTGCCTTTGGTTGTCCCTTTATGTGCTTTCTTGGGTTCACTTGTGCTCAGAATTCTCATCTAGCCTCAGGGGAGAATGAAAGCAGAGAAGTTCCCTGCAAACAGAACCTACTTGGACTGACCTGACTCTATTAAAACCAACCCACCAACACTGAGCAAACAGTTACTTCTGCTTGGATTCAGCCAGGCAGCTTCAAGATGATCCCCTTGTAGATCTCCCCTTCTGTCTTGTTGCCAGGTGTTTCGTGCTTGTACTTTCATCAGATCAATTTTTTTCCTTCAAAAGAAAAAATAGCATGTTAACCTATGAGAGAATGAAAAACACTCATCTCCCTCTCCCAAGCCTGCTGGCCAGTGTAGAGAGGCTTAGAACAAGCAGTAAAAGCAACCAGGCATCTGTGCAATTCAACGGGGAATCAATTCCAGTTTGGGGCTTTGTTCCTAATCATTATAAACCCATTAAAATCTTAAAGGCCCCTTTAATTACTGCATGGTCGTTTCTATGGAGGAGCTGGGAGATCCACCCATTTCCGCTAGTGGATTTCCCTGTGGGCTACCACTGGGGCAGGTGAGGTTAGTCCCCATTTCTCTGCAGGAGAAGGGGACCTTCCCCCATTATAGCACATCTCTAGAACTGCGCTCTCACTTGCTCCTGTGCCCTTTGGCTTCCCTCATCAGGAGACATCTGTGTGAGGATGCGGAAAGGAGTGGATAAGCTAATGTGGCTTCGGTCAGCATTGACTTATCCAAGTCTTGTGACCTATGACTGGGGAGAAATGCCACACAGAGGAGCTCTGCCCTTCACTCCACCCCCTCATGCATCCCCTCAGTGGGGGATTATGAAAAGGAAGCAGAAGAAGAACAAGGCTATGGGGGTGGCACTCCCTCTGGCAGAGCTTCCTTGGAAGTTTGCCTCCTTCTGTCCGCAGATAATCTCCATGTTATTAGACAAAAGGCTTCTCTGACAATAACTCTTAATTTCTCACCACTGATCACTTATTTCTTTAAAACTCTCAGCGGAGCAGAGCAGCTGTGAGATAGCAAAGGGACTGGATGAACCACTTCCCCCCCAACCCAAATGGCTAAAATGTCTTTATTCAAGAGAGAGAGACAAAGCAAAAGATAAAAGAGATTTAGGCAGCAAGCCACAAATAAACACCATCAATCATAGCGTGGTCAAATGTTCACATGCTGGTACCTGCTAGTTATTGGCAGGACTTGGGAAGTCTCGAGAGCGCAATCTTTGGGGCTCTTAAAAAAATTCCATATTCCTCTGAAAAACTGCTTGTCAGCATTGGAATGGCAGGTGCATTAACTCCCTAAGAACCAGATTATGCCCTGCATAGCAAAAAATGCAAACACAGAGAAATAAGACGTCAGTCAACCCCGCTGTTTTCTCCTTTTCTCTTGAAAGTAATTTTAAAAAACCCTCCAGTGTACAAAGGATGCTGAGAAAGAGGGAGGTGAAAATCCACCTTTGGTCTGGCCATTCTGCTGCTTGTTTAGACAAGACCAACTTCCTGCCTATGTGAGAGTCTATTTCCTTGCCTCCCTGCAAAGATAGCTGTAGTTTTCAGTCCATGCAATAAAACTTCTCTCCCTTGCTACTGATGACCCACTAAAGCAAAACTAAAAACAGAGCTCTAGTTACTATAGTGAGACATGTCCCTTTATGCTCAAAGGGCTTACGTTCCATGAGTGATATGGATAAAGGCCTGCCATGCGCTAATAGATCAGGAAAGCAAGGTGTAGTGGAGTGGGGGAAGTGACTTTTAGGGAGAGGTAAACTTTCACGGTTGCTGAGAGAGGGATACAGGGAGCGGGAAAGTAGATTGAAAAAAAGTGTTGGGGGAGGGGAGTAGGAGGAAGGGAGAATAGATAGGTAATTGATGGGGTGACATTTGTTAAAGCTTGGAAGGAGCAGATGAGCTTGAACATAGAGAGGAAGGAAATGGAGGGATTCATGTAGGGGATCTGAACAGCAGGAGATGACTTTAGAAATTCAGTGCTTCTCAAAGCCGGTCTGCCGCTTGTTCAGGGAAAGCCCTTGGCGGTCCGGGCCGCTTTGTTTACCTGCTGCGTCCGCAGGTTCGGCCGATCGCAGCTCCCATTGGCTGCGGTTCACCATCCCAGGCCAATGGGAGCTGTGGGAAGCGGCGTGGGCCGAGGGATGTGCTGGCCGCCCTTCCTGCAGCCCCCATTGGCCTGGAGCCACGATCATCCAAACCTGCGGAAGCGGCACAGGCTTTCCCTGAACAAGCGGCGGCCCGACTTTGAGAAGCACTGCTATAGATGACTAAACGTACCATACTTTCCCTTTTGGGATATGCTACTACAGCTTCGTCAGGTCAGCAGAAGCACTGGCCCTGAATTGTCAGGTTAAGTTTTGTGCTGTGGATTCTGGATGGCATCAGACGGAGAGATGAACTCATTTCACATTGGTGACTGAACTGCTGTCAAATGGTGGTAGGGCTGCCAATGTATTTCAAAAATAAGGGATGGTTTCTTTAGCACCTCCTCCTCTTCCTCCTGATATTATCATCATCATCATTATTATTAATCATAATTATTTATAAGCAGCACTCACCTACATTCGCCAGGGGTATTTCTTGCTGCTTTTTGCAGCACTCAGCAACTCCTGATCTTGTACAGAGATGAAAAAATTACAAGGGATGTCCCTTGTAATAAGGGACGGTTGGCAACCTTAGATGGTAGTGACTTTGGGTGACAACTGAGCCAATAACCTGGAGGCAAAAGGCTCCATTTTATTATAGATTCTTGGAGCCATTCAGTTCTCCATGAGGTGTATTTTGATAAGGTAAACGGTACAGATGAGCGCAGCCAGCTTTTATCTGTCAGGAAATGGAAGGGTTATATTTTCACAGCTTTGCTCTGAAGGGTTTATCATTATAGAGGGGGTAATGTGCCACAAGAGTGTGATTTCTAACGCGCACTTTAGTGGTGCACATTAATTGGTTCATGTAAACCCTGCTGGTGCACTTTAACATAGAGCTGTTTGAAATTGTGCTATGTTAAAGCACACTAGGGAACCTTTTGTGTGCACCAGCAGGGTCTACATGGACCAATTCATGTGCAACATGGCAGTGCGCTTTAGAAATCACACCCTCATAGTGTGCATCATCCCACCATATAGACAAACCCTTATGTAGTCATTTTATTCTTGTGCAAAACAATTTACGACTGCTCTGCTTTAATGGCATTTTATGCTCACTTTGCACAGAGGTAAATGACTATAAAGGGCGTGAGACAATGGAAAATCCAACCCTAAATAGCCCTCTTGTCGAGAAAGACGAGTGCACGAAATAGTTTGTGGAGAAAGAGTTAAAGAAATAATTACAACTAACAAACACAAATTGGTTTGAATCAGGAACTGTGTAGCCACTTAGCTCCATTGTGATATGTCTTTCTCTAGACTGGTAACTTTCTCTTCCAGAAATGCAGATATGGCCAGGCTAATTTAGGGCCCAGTACAGGCACTAGTTCTATACAGGGCTGTGGGGTAGGGTTACCATATCTCATAAATAAAAAAAGAGGACCCTCCACGGGCCATGGCCCCGCCCATTTCCCCACCCCTAGCCCCGCCCCAACTCCGCCCCTTCCCCCACTCTAACTCCGCCCCCTCCTCCCTCCCACTCCCAGCCAGGGGGAAAGGGCTGCCCCAGTGCTACCAGCATCACGGTTTCCCAGGCAGCCCCCAGACCCTGCGCCCCCAGCCGGCGCTTCCCCAGCGCAGCTGGTGCCCGGGAGGGGAAGCGCCCAGCCGGGGGCGCAGGGTCTGGAGGCTGCCCAGCAAACCGTGAAGCCGGTAGCGCTCGGGCTTTGGGCAGCCCCCATGCCTCCGGACCCTGTGCCCCCGGCCGGGCACTTCCCCTCCGGGGCTCCGGCGGCTCTGCGTAACTTACACTGTATAAGTTACACAGAGCCGAAGAGGAGCAGAGCCCCCGCAGCTGGAGGCTCTGCTCCTCTTAGGCTCTGTTTAAGAGCCGGGCTGCCCCAGCGCTACCGGCTTTGGGCAGCCCCCGTGCCTCCGGACCCTGCGCCGCCGGAGCCTGGGAGGGGAAGTGCCCGGCTGGGGGCGCAGGGTCCGGAGGCAAGGGGGCTGCCCGAAGCCGGTAGCTCTCGGGCAGCCCGGTTCTTAAACAGAGCCTCCAGCGGCTGGGGCTCTGTGTAACTGACACTGTGTCAGTTACACAGAGCCCCGGGGGCTGGAGGCTTTTCTCCTCTTTGGCTCTGTGTAACTGACACTGGGTCAGTTACACAGAGCCCCGGGGGCTGGAGGCTCCAGCCGCCCCCACTCTGTTTAAGAGCTGGGCTGCCCAAGCGCTACCGGCTTCGGGCAGCCCCGTGCCTCCAGACCCTGCGCCCCCAGCCGGGCACTTCCCCTCCCGGGCTCCAGCGGCGCAGGGTCTCCAGGCACGGGGCTGCCCGAAGCCGGTAGAGTTCAGGCAGCCGGGCTCTTAAACAGAGCCGCCATTTTCCCGGACATATTCCGCTTTTTGGCAATTCCCCCCGGACGGGGGTTTGACTGCCGAAAAGCCGGACATGTCCGGGAAAAAGAGGACGTATGGTAACCCTACTGTGGGGTAACTAAAAAGGAGAATTTGTCTCTAATGCTAAATTGCATGGACTTCACAAAAGTATGTAGAAAAAAGAATGTCAGGGTTTTTTTTTTTCCATCTCAGCCTTGACAATGCTCCTTAAGTATATTTGGTACTAGCAAAGAAAACCAATGGAAAATTTAACTTTCTTTTAATTTGTTTCCCTAAAAAAAGTAAAAAAAGAAATAGCCACAAGGTGGCACTCTGGGGCTTTAGACCCCAGTTTTCTAGCTGGAATACTCAAAACAAGTAGGTTTGGAGACCTTGAAATTGTTTTTTGTTAATTTTAAGGTTTTTTGGTATGTGTTTAGAAACAAAAAAAAATGTAGATTCGTTTCCCTCTGTGTATGCGGCTGTGCGGGAAACTTTGAGTGACTTTTTGTCACCTTCTGAACAATTTAACTATAAAATATGATCTGATCTCTTTATTCAGAGGTATTTTCAGCTCACAAGCAGCTGGACTTTGCATCTAAATTTTAAACAAGGTAAAATTTCTCAATCATCTTGGAGCCTGAAATTCCAAAGACCTTATGAGAAGAACTCTATAAACTAAATGACACACAAACATGGACCATGATAAGGGAGTACTAGAGCTAAACAGGCTTGTTTGTGACTACTAAGCACTGGCCTTTCTGTGTCTGTAAGAGAATAAATGATGTTCTGAAGTGCTCTGCTTTCCCTCATCAACTAACTGTTAAGCTGGTAGAGTTTAGACCAATGTTAGGAGTGCAGGGTTCTCAAATTAAAACCAAGATTTCCAGGTCCTTATCGCCCCTATGTGATAAGATGAAAGGGTCTTGCCTATATTTTTTCAGATCTGAAAAGTTGCCTTTTGTTTAAAGGAATGGACTCTCTCCTGCAATGTACCTCTGTTCTAAGCGAACTGGTGTTAAATGTGTCAGATCTGTTCAGCTTTGACTGGTTGTTATGACAGGGCTTGTGAGCATTTAATTATGATTATTTTGCTAGAGACAAGGTGATTCTTTGAATCTCAGGAGTTTGGTTGTAGTAGCTCCATGCGCATGCAGTTTTAAATGACAGGAGAAACACACACACACACCCATCCATATTTTATGAACGTTTTTTATGAAACGCTTGCAAGGCTGGGTGAGAGGGGCAATATTAGTTACCAAAAATGTATTTTCGTGGTTTACAGAAGTTAAATATTAGGTGTTTGAACCATCTGGTGGAATCTAGGAGTGAAATGCATCTTTGGCGCGGGCACTTAAATACTATGCTGACGGGCACTATAGCAAACCCTTCTATAATAACTGCCATGTAATTCACTGGGAATTTCATTCACTCACATTGAACATGCATATTTGGTCCAAGGTAGAGCTGACAGAATAGTAAATAATTAATTCATTCTATTTACAAACTGTCTCTGAGCAGTTTGATTTTTGTGCATGTATATTTATTATTTGCTGGATACTTTTCTGACTAATCCTTGCTCTGTAGATTGTTTGGGAGCTATTGATTGTTGGCACAGTATTTGAAATTTGAGTTGTCTAGAATGGCTTGATTGGATGTGTAGGGCACACGGCATTATTTCTGTTTCCCGATAAGACAAATGAAACTTGAAATACTTGTGTTTGAGTTTGAAATATTCTCTAATTTGCTTAAAACTTGCTATTCCCATGAACATTCCTGTTAGTAATCTCTAAGACTAGAAACTGGTGATAAATTATCACAAGCGGGGTGGGAACACACCTGAAACAAATTCCAGAAAATACTTTAGAACACTTTTGCGAGGTACTTTGTCCCACTGTAGTCACTGGGTTTTCTGTTTGTTTCTAATTCATATACCTACCATAAGAGTTCTGTAACCCAGCCCACAATTCCCTTTTGGGCTGAAATGCGGCAAGGAACATGTGTAAGTACTGAGCAAGTTTCCAGCAAGCAGTAGGATGAGCAATGAAATGTATTAAAATGTGTGCAAAGCTGGTTTTTGAGTTATGTGACCAAAAGAAAAATGACTGTCACTTTGCTTAATGAGTTCTTGTACAAAACAGAATTGGCAGCTGACTTTGGCAAAAAAACCCAGTTCATCTGCATTAATATACTAATCTCTATATAATATAGATAGGCAGATGGGTAGTAGAACCTATTTCTACTGAGCTGTGGTATAGTTAAACTCCATTGCTATGTGAAGTAAAAAGGAATACATCTTCATGGGAAGTCTGTTACTCTGATTATAGAGAAGTTCCTCTGAGAAACAAGATTTCATGTTGTGGGGTCCACACTGTATTCAACACAGGTACAAGTTTCTATTACTCACCCATTGCTCAAAGGAATTCAAGATCTTTTTTCTTTCTCTCCTCTGTCCATTTTTCCCCTTGAAGAACTTATGTCCCCCGCATGTTCTCAAACTACTACTGAGACTAGGAGCCAATGCTGCCGTTATACCATGTTTCTATTGGGAACATGTCTGTCTCATCTGCTGTTTATTTTTTCGCTGTGTGTGTACAGGCTGACATGAGTGCTCTGTTCGCTGAAACAAATAATTCTTCAGTCCTTGAAAAGGAGGGAGGTGGGGAAGACTCAAAACAGCCCTTAGAACGGTAATAACAGAGATTTTGTAACTTGTTTAAAAATGACAGCGGGGAAAATGAAACGGATGGGTGTCTTGATACATTTATTTTCTGGCATTTTGATAAAGTGTCATGTTGAGGAAGTCAGAATATATGTTTATAGTTAAAACATTGGCTTTAATTGTAAACTTTTTCCTCTCTAAAAAGAAAAGATATATAACACATAAAATATGTTTTTTTTTTAAAATGGGATTTTCCATAGCAGAGATTATTTTTGGGAAAGAACATTTGACATGAGTGGGGAGAAATTGTTTTCTCATAGTTGCTTGGCAAAATACCCCCAGATAATCAAGGATTTTGATTTCAAAGTTATCTAAAAATTGTTTAACCCAGGAAAAGTTATCCTTTTAAAATGTAATAATTATAATGCAGATATTTAATCTACTTTTAGGAACATTTTTTTCTCTTCTTTTGTGCTCAACAATTCAAACGTTTCAGTTATTGGTTTTGTAACATGCATTACAATATTGTGACAAAGAATTTATTTGTTACTCCTTTCAAGAAGCAAGAGAACTATTCATTGTAAGCCTCATTCAGAAGTCATGATAATGCTTTAAGTTAACATTCCCTAATAGGCATTTAATTCTGATTTAATAAGACCACTGCATGATAAACAAATATCAATTGATTATTAAACACATTTATTTCAGATTAACAGCAATGCCATAGATACAATAGTCATTAAACATCAGTGAAGGGGCGTTCATTAATAAACTGATTTATTTACCACGGCATAAGTGTCCTGTTCAATCTAAATTAAATATCTATTTGGGAATCTTCATCCTGTAGTATTACCAAAGGCATCTTCATGTTTGAACACTGCACAAAAAGCATTTTTAGTTCAGATTTGCAAGATGCAATCTCAAAAATAATCAATCCATATAAAGGGACTTTGGATACTGCTAGATAACTAATTATCAAGGCAGAGCCTTTGTGCATTTCTGTACTAGATATTCTTTGTTATTCTCTTTCTTCTGAACTTTGATGCTATTTAAAAAATAAATTTAATTACCCAGTGGTTATTTACATTGCATTTATTTTTCCTCTCTAGAATTCCTTTCAAATTTAAAACCTGAAGGTCACTAACATTTTGGAGCATTTTATTATTCATATCTGTTGTAAAATTTCTGGGAAGAAAAATTGTTTTCTTGCATCAGAATTTGAAATAAAGCAATTGTAAAACTCAGTGCATTGGGCCTGATCCTGCATTATTTAATGGGGGGCTTTGCTGAATAAGGACTGCAGGATTGGGATCAACATTTTCCCCTATTAATAGCAGCCATCTAAAAATCTTCCTTTTTTAAATTACCATGTTTATATAATAGTGCTGGGATGTCTATACATTTTGTAAAGATTTTTTTCCACTCTTTCATACTCTATGGGCCCAGTCTTGCAAATGCGCACACAAAAGTAAAATTACTTGCATGCATAAATGTCAACAGGATTTGGCCCTACGTCCATTTTGATCAATTTGCTTTTTACAAGACCAGACATCTTGTGCAACTGCAGACTTACATAAATAATTTTAAATAAAAGCCCCCACAAATTGTTCTAAAGTGTTGATGATTTTAAAGGTATCTTTCCCTGCTGCAGCAAGATTGTACGTACAATAGCTAGAGACATAGCAGACTTTACAATGAGCAAGTGATTTTCATAATCTAGGTTTATCTAGCCTGGGAAGTATTATCAGAATTGCTGTACTGGATCAGATCATAGGTCAGTCTAGCCCAATATCTGCTGCGGTAGCCACTACGAGTTGTTTCAGGGGAAGGTGCAAGAAACCCTGCAAAAGATGGCTATGGAATAACCTGCCCATAGGTGAAGTTTCTTTATAGCCCCTGCTAGGTAGAGGCGGTTTACACCCATAGCATGAGGGTAAATGGGGTAGAGGGATTTAAGATTTTGAAGGGTAATGGAGAACCAACCAGTTTCTGCTTTTTTTGCTGCTCTGTGGCATATGAACAAGGGGCATCACTGGAAATTAGTGTGAACAATTAAAAGAAAATGCTTCTACAAACAGTGTGCAAAGCTTGTAAAATTCACAGCTGCACTGAGGATCAGAGACTCAGTGTGGCTGGGTGTGAACAGGGTCTGGATAACCTAGTGACATTTGTGGTCATGCAGCCTTAAATAAAACGTAACTTTAATCCTACTCTTCAAGGTATAAACTCTTCACTACGAAGGCAAGGAAGACATTTCCCCCTTTGTACAAATGCTGAATAACTGTTCAGTGGCCAAATCCAGCGACGGAGTAAGCAGGCATTTGAGGACATTGCAGTGGAAATGCTGTGTTTCTGCCGTGCCTGAAGCATTCCACAACACCATGTCAGCAGCAGTGGTTGAAATCTCTGCAAGCCAAAGCAACTGGGGGATATGTGTGGCATACCCAGCTGCTCTACGCCTACTGTGAATCTGCTGGACCAAAAATCATCTTAGTGGAGGGGTTGATGGGCCTCATCTCTTGACTTTGTCTCTCGTCTATGGCATCAGTAACTGGCTCTGCACTGGGTGCTTGCATGCCCACAGCCTTGCTTTGATTTTGGCCATGTGGATTCCATCCACCAAACCCTGAGTTTTTGTGGGAGCACAACCCTTTAACTTGGAGTTTCTCCCTGGGTCTATTACATGATGAGGCCATGAGATAGAGTTATCTTCCTGCTAAGCAAGTAGTATTGGCTGCTGCCAGAGGCAGCAAATGGGTTTAATGGAGCAATCATCTGATTTGGGATGGGCCAGATTCTTCTCTCACTTATAACCTATATCACTCCACTAAGCAGAATCTGGTATAATTTTAAAGTATATTTTTTATACAAATGAATGCAGGTTTTAAAGGAAATTATTTCTTTCAGAAGAGCTTTCAAATATTTTGCAAATCATTGACTAAAAGCCTAATGGAGTTTTCTCTAGGGCAAACTGTTTTTCTTGCCCACTCACCTATGAGAAGCAAATTTTGACAGTGGATTTAAAAAAAAATATTAATGACTTTTGGACGGAAACTTCAACTCTTTCTTGGAGTGTTTCCTCCATTTGGGGGAAATGAGGATTGTGCATGTTTAATCATAAGAGCTGGAAATCACAATAAAAGTATCAGTTAAGAATGAATCTGCAGTTGGTACAATAGGATGGAGAAAACTGTTTCTAACTAACAAACGCAGCCCAATGAAGTCAACGGAAAGACTCCCACTGAGTTTAACTGGCTTTGAATCAGACCCATAAAGGGTTTTACAATGGTGGGGACAAAAGCCAGTCTTCTCTCTCCCCACCCACAGTGGCTGCCCATGCTACTTAAATGCAAGATGGCCAGGTTAGTGCTGTCAGAGGGGGACACCTTTATGTGGGATGAGAGAGTGGACAGGACCGTGCGCTCCACCCTATGCCCATTGGCTAGTCCCCAGTGAATGGCTCTGGGGTGAGCAGTCCTACCCCTTCAGAAAGCAAGTAGTAAATGTCATGGCTGAGCATGTCCTCCAGTCAGCATGTAGTGAGCCTGGGGGAGGGATGGAAAGCTGTAGGGCCTGGTGGAAGGGAACCATAGCTGGTTTGGAGATGCTCCCATATATTTGATTGCTTATCTGAACCAAGTTCCCAGTCGTTTGGTGTTGCTCTTTCTCGAGATTTAGCTGTAGATTTGCTACAGTGAAGCTGGTTTGCTGCAGGCTTTCATACGAGGGGTGGCGTTTTAAGCAGCTCTCGGCGTTAGCTTATTTCTGCGCCGTTGAAGTCAAATCTGTGGGACTTGAGTGGGAGCTAAGACCACTTGGCGCTTTGCTGGATCGGGCCCACAGTGTTTCTCACAAGGTTCTCAGCAGAGTGAAATGTAGCAGCCCAAATTGTGTCCTTGGGCATTTGTACATGGCTCCCCCGAGGCCAATGTGAGCTGTGAATGTGAGTCTGTAGGCAGAATTGGACCCACTCTCTGGCTGTGTAAAAGAAAAGGCTTGGGGTTTCTTGTTCAGCTAAAGAGTAGAGAGTTAATCCTTCATTCCTTAATCAGGCAAACCTCTCCCTGAGGTCAGAGAGCCTTGCCTGAGTGAAAAAGTGTAGGGTTGAGCCCTTAACTTTTTTCATGGCTGCTACATGCTTGTGTATTGACAGTCTGTATCAAACTGCAAGATTTGCACAGGGATTCCGAGGGATTTTGAGATTTTGCACACAGATTCCAAGGGGGATTGCACTGAGGCCACCAGGCTCATTGACCTTATTCCCTCAGTCAGATTTGACCTGTAGTCACAGGCTAGGCAGACTACTGCTCCAGGCCAATGGGAGCTGCTGGAAGTGGCGGCCAGTATGTCCCTCGGCCCACATCACTTCCAGCAGCTCCCACTGGCCTGGAGCAACGAACCGTGGCCACTGGGAGCTGCGATCGGCCGAACCTGCGGACGGGGCAGGTAAACAAACTGGCCCGGCCTGCCAGGGGCTTTCCCTGCCCAAGCGGCAGAACAGGTTTGGGAACCACTGCTGTAGATGCTCCTTAGTTCTCGTACAACTGCTCATTGAATGGACTCCTTTTCACACAATAAAATGTAATCACAAAGGGAGAAGAGAGGTGATTAACTGAAAATTATGCTGAGACACCCTACCAAACAGACATCTGAGAAATACGGTATCTAGATTTCTTGATTCCTGTTGTATTCACCTTTGGTTTAATTTAACTGAGTCGGAGGGTCACTTTATGGTCGGGGAGTTGGTCAAAAAGGAGTTGAACACAGTGTATCTAAAGTAATAAGTTACGGCAGGCAGTACCTATATGGGTGATTATAACTGGAGTTAGGGTTTTTCCATCAGAAAGGTTTTCTGAGTGAATGCTCCCTTTTTGCAAAATCAAAAAATTCTGGCAAAATTGAAAATTTCCCATGGAAAATCAAACTGACGGCTCCCCAGTTCAGCAGCTGTCGGCCACTGAACTTGACAAGAGCGTTCCAGGGGGACACAGTGCCTTCTTGTCTTCCCGTGTCCAGCTGCTAGAGAAGCAGTGGGCTGCATGGGAGATGGAGTGTCAGGGAACTCAGACACTCCCATGGCCTGGCTGCCTCTCGGACAGCTGGGCTGGTGGGAGAGCTATAGAGCTGGGGTGCTCAGCCTCTGCCAACCCACCTGGAAGGCTCTTATCAATTTCGTTTTCCAGGTGGGCAGCTGGCAAGCTGAAAAATTCTTCTTTGGTTCTTTCAAAATAGAATTTGGCTGGAAATCCTTTCATGGGAGGTTTGCACTCTTCATCCCAGTTAGGGACAACATTTAAAAAAAAACAAAACTTTTAATGGGCAGGGATTTCCATCTTCCAGCCAGCTGTAATTATAACTCACTTTGGGTGGTGTGATAAAGCCCGAGGCCAAAAGTAGAACCTGCGTAGAAGTGTTAGAATTACCTGGAAAATCATTACCTGCTTTCACATTACTGCTCTGAAATGAAATTCTTGCCCAGAAATGGGAAGCCAGTTAGACCCATGCATTTAGCTTGTTATTGACATGGGTGTATTAAGCTGATATCACTACTTGACGGCTCTGTTTTTCTGCATGGAATTGAAATTCGTTTCCCCATATGCTTTCTACATATTTTGTGTTATTGCTTTTAAATCACTCTTCCTTTAATTGGCTCAGGAGAAAGGACTAATTCCTCTGCCTCTAACTTTCTGTTTTGTTTTTTTTTCCATAAAATGTTTAGGAAAAAAAACTGCCGACTATGTAAACTAGAGATCATTAGAGGTTGTTTTTCTTAAAGAATGGATTCAGCAAAATGTTGTTTTCTCCCAGGCTCTGGGTCTCTATTTAGGGGATTTTAAGCTCTGTTATTTATTTATTTATTTATTTATTCATTAGATAGGCCCACAGTCAAGGGGAACGCGGGGTTATTAATCTTTCCTGTCATCCATTCACAGATGTGAAGTTCACACCACAGCAAATGTGAAGTCAGCAGTACGCAACCACAAGGTGGAAATTTCAAGCGAAACAAGCTTAGAGGAATGGGGGCAGGGAGAGGAGAACGGGAGGGAGAGGGAAAAGAAAGGAGTATTGTGGGGCGGGGGGGAAGAAGAAACACGAGGAGAAGGGTGAATGTAAAAGAAGAAACAAATGAATTAAGAGAAAAGAGCAGACGAGAGAAAAGAAAAGATGAATGAAAGTGCAGGAGTGAAATGAGAGATGCCAAGACAGAATATTTAAGATAGAGTGTTAATGTGTCAGTGGTTTATCTGGGTGCTCGGATATCCCAGAGATGTAAAGGGTAATCACTCTCCCAGCATGTATATGCTATTGATATGTTAATATGATTTTCTTCTCCATCTAAAAGCAATGAAGTTTTCAAACTGACTGATTAACTAGGTCTGGCAGTTTCTGTGTCTGTACACATTCAGAAGCACACATTATATATAAATATTTATACTACATACACAAGTGTCTGAAAATTCCCATAGAGCAGCGGCCAACATGAAAAGTCCTATTAGTATTGATGTGACATCAGATGGGCATGTTTGTGCTGATCTAGCTCATAGCATTATCAATCCTAATATGGCTTTTTGGGAATACAAAATGTAAAAGGATAACATTCTTAATAGAAACATGGAGCAAACTTGCATTAAACAAACCTGCAGTAATGTCATATGAAGGAATCCCATCTCGAGTTTACTTTTCTATAACATGATCTATCTCTGAACCTCAGAGATGAATGAATTATGTACCTCCTAGGTGTGTTGTGAGACTAACGTATTAGAGCTTCTTGTATAGTAATCAAAACACATGTAATTGGACTGTTAATGCAAAAAAGTATCTGGTAAATTGCTTGCTAAATTACTGTTAATCTCACTTAGAGAGCTGGTCCAATCAGTAGAGAAATGGATTCACTGAATAAACTAAAGTACATTATTTGGTCAGCTCTGGTATGTAGTAACATCCTCACTATATGAGTGGGGAAACATATTGTGACTTGCTGAAGGTTATGTTGTCAGAGTGAGGCATAGAACCTAGGAGTCTTGAATTCCGCTACAAAGCTCTAACCACTACCACTCTATTTCCTCCTCGGCAGTGACTCACATGCGAATCTGAACTTGTTTGCACAAATTATGTGATATACACTTTTTTTTCAACAAAAGTATGTGACATTGTCAGATGAGTTATCGTCTCAGCATATAACAAACCCAGATGATATATTCCCTCCGCAATTCGTATGCATGTTCTACAGGCCTTTGAACTACTGCAGAAGTAAAATGACTTAGCTCAGACCTGTATGGGGTGCAAGGAGGAAGAGGGTTCAGGAACCAGGCACAGTCTTGGTGCTTGCACAGTATGCGTGGAAGGGCCAAGGGACTTTAGTGCTGACAGTAGTTCTAGAAACACTATAGGGCACTAGGAGTAAGACTAGCGAGGGCAGGTTAATTGCCCTCTTCTGTCCACATCAATCAGCGGAGATAGCCTGGCATTCTGGGGAGCATGCTGTTACTCTCTAAAAGGTTGTAACAGCTCCTGTTGTGTGCACTGCCAGAGACGTTGTGCCTGTGTGAGGCTTAAGCTAGAATCTGGCGGTAGAGTAACTCTCAGAAAACAATCAGCTTGCCTGCAAGCTGGGAAAAATAGTGTTTACAGGCGTCTACATAAATCTTAGTATTTTCACCTGGACCTGACAGCAAAACATCTCTGGGAAGCTTCCCTGAAAGGCTCCTTCCTTCAAGTCTCAGCAGCTTTGAACCATCTACCCAAAGAGGAGTGGAGCTGAATACCAAGCAGTTGCACATGTAGCTAGCCTATTTGCATATGCATATTTAGGCCCTGATTCTGCCCTTACATACGTACGATCGATCAGATGCTTGTGTGGATCCCCATTATAATGCATGGGACTCAGCCTGGTGCAAGGGTCTACGGTGGAGGAATCTCCTTGCAGGAGCAGGGCTGTACTGGATGGAATTTGGATACCTATTGAAGTCTCAGAAGTTTTGTCTGGTATGCACACCATCTTCTTACAGCAGACAGCAAACATTAGATTTAAGGAAATGAGGCCTTCTCCCCAAAATCCTGGTGTGCATTGGATTTTTGGAGCAGCAGGGAGAGGGTCTGCTCTGCTTTCAAAAAGTACTGCACATCTATGCTCTACAAGAGCTTTTCTGGTCTGTAACAAATCTAGGGTCAACTTCTGTATGTTCTCACATACTCGTACTTGCTTTATCGTTAGATAAGTTCATAATATTTCTCATGCTCAGTTAAATAAAGGTAGCCACTAACATAGATGATACAAACTACCTAGTACTAATTGTTGTCTTGGGTCCTAGCCTTAAAGGGTATGTCTGTATTGCAATAAAAACCCCATGGCACTGAGTCTCAGAGTCTGGTTCAGTTGACTTGGGCGGGACTTGGATTGCAGGGCTAAAAATCACAATGTAGACATTTGGGCTCAGGCTGGAGTCCAGGCTCTGAAACCCTGTGAGATGCGTGGGTCTCAGAACCCAGGCTCCAGCCCCAGCCCGAAAGTCTACACAGCAATTTTTAGTGTACCTAGGCCAGTCAAGTCTTTTATTGCAGTGTAGATGTACTCAAAGTGACCACGTCTATGGTTGCTGAGCTCAGACTGGTAATGCCATAATGCAATAGCTACTCTCTTTCTGATGTATTAACACCAAACTGATTCAGGATTTCTTTCTCCAAAACCATGTGCACAGACAGCCATTCTAGACGTTGTAGTAGGAGACTTGGATAGGTGAGAAAGTGCTGTTTTAATGTCTAAAAAGTCCCCCTATATGTTCCTGTCCAGGGCTCTGGAACCACTGAAAATCCATCTCTGGTTTGACATCAGAATAATCTCATGGTGGAAGTCTCAGTCAATACAATACGGATGTCTGTTCAGAGTGGACATGTTCAGCATCCCTGGCTGATGTAAATCAGCATAGTTGCTTTGACTTCACTGGCACTAGGCTGATTGATACTTGCGGGGGATCTGGCCCAGTTACTTTAATCCTGAGTTTCAGTGCATTGCTTTGGAACACAGGACACTACACCCTCTACTCTTTCTTGCCTAGCCTGGTTCTGGAACTCGGAATAAAATGCCAGTTTCATGTGAATTTCTGTCTTTGGTCGCTTGTATGTGACACCAGTGAAATTGGTTTTCTTTTTTCTATCAGAGACAAGACAAACTCCCCCTCCCTTTGTCGAGTTCAAGAGAAAGGAAAAAAAGAATAAGATAAAAATATAACTAGAGTTTTCCCTTGGAAGGACCTCCCACTGACTATATCATTATCTGGCTCATGGTGGGTATTGGATTCATGGTCTATAGCAATGAGGTATGTTAGTTTTGAATCTCATTTGGTTTAATAGTAAATCTCTCTTTGCCTGATTTCCCTCCTCCTTCCCCATCTTTTTTGGAGGGGAGTTGTTGCTTTCCCATTTTTCCTTGACGGGATTCGGAAAGCAATCCTCCATTAGCATTTTATTGGGGAACCTCCAACCTCCACTGGAACCTGGATGCACATGTGTGCACACCCACCCACACATACACAGTGCCACTCATCTAATATGTAATCCACTTCCATGTGGTTATACTGTATAGCTGGACACACTTGTAGTGAACTCTGTTCTAATGAATTGTGTCTTGAAGCGGAGTAAAAGTAAGGAATGGATTAAAAAAAGCATGCACTTCTGGAGATGCACCTCACGAGTTTCTCCTCTGGGTGAGTGAAGCTTGGCGTGCATGTGCAAATCTGTGTGCGCACACTGGGTCCTATTTTCCTCCAGCAGGGTTTGAGTAACTCCTCTTGAAGCCAATAGGAGCTACACTTGTGTGGGGAGAACTAGGCTCTTTGTCCATATTATACTCGTAAAAAGGCAAAATGAAAACTGGCTCTTCAATTTGTACGTGCCCAGTGGAAGGTGGCTTTGGGGAGGACCGGGGTTTGTGTATGTTAGATTTCATTGTGATAGCTAGAAAAGAGTGAAATTCCTCTACATAAGGTGGCAAGTTTGATAACTCTTCCTCCCCTCCCCCAAGCTAGAATGTTTCTTGCTGCCATGGGAATGGTGGTAGCCAAACTTCAGCAAAGACAGTCTTTTGAGTTGGTTTATACAGGATGAGGCGCAGAGTTACCTGTTTTGTGTAGATAAGACACATACCTGGGAGGGAAAAGCAGAACTCCAGATTTCCCCCCCCCATACTCCTTCTACAGCTTTGGTAGGTTTGGCGAGAGGCCCACAGGTGACTTTCCTGGGTCACTTGCACCTCTTGCCAGTAGCAGATTGCCTTTATGTAGCTTGGGGGGAGGGGACAAGTCTGACTGGAGTTAATGAGATCCCTTGGGCCTTGTTCCTCTTCTCACTTACAATGGTGTAACTCCATGGTTTACTCCTGATTGTGAGAGGTCAGAATCTGGCCCATTGTCACAGTGAAACGCTGCCATTTCTCACTACACAGGGACCATGGTCCTGTAGAAAATCCCATTCTGTGTATCGGAAGGTACTAAGATTACTGCAGGTACCTGAATGTTGACTCTTTAATGGCATCCATGATATAATGGCATATAAGAGGAAAGAAGGTTGCTAGTGCACACTCCATAGTCTCTTGGTGCATCAGTGGGAGTAGGGGGCAAAGGTACCAGGCTCTTCTAGGTGCCTTTGCCTTCATATAAGGCATATTTGCTTCAATCTTAAATGACTATGCACCCCTTAAAATATAATCCAGTGATGCTGGGCAATGGAAAAGCCGAGAGCTATCACTTTGAATTGCAAAGTTTCTGTATCCATAATGCATAAAGAGACCTCTGCTATAACACAAGGATTCAGTCCTCCTGCAGCTCTGGAAAATTGGACAACTTCATAGTCCTTTATGAAAATGCAATGTATTTTCTTCTCCTTCTCAGTAGTAAATTATGCATTTGAGAGTGACAAACATTAGAAAGCTGCCTTTATTACTAACAAAACTGGGCAGGAGGGGACAGGGAGTCGGCAGAACCCATGACAGAATGTTTAATAACTTTTGTGATTACTATTTCCTAGAGGTGATGCGTATAATATGTATTTCTCCCCTTTCATTTTATGATAACACTTATGCTGGAGATTGTTTCATTTATGCATCTTGAACTTCTTCCTGGGTCAAAGGTTAGCATAGTTTGGAACAAGCACAATAAATGCTTCATGTCTAAGTTGTGAAGCCTTCTGTTTCTTTTAAGGGCAAAATACCACTAGTTTTCTCAGCCCAGCAGTATGACAGTTGACAAGAGAAGTCCCCCATCACCTTGTAATGAATAAATGATGACGCATTTGAAGCTTATAAAACTAATCGGCATTTGAAAATATCACTGTGGGGAACCATTTTGCTGAAGAGTGGTGATGTCTCTGCAGTGGGGTGCCAAAATGAGCAATTTCTTGTATGAGATTCCGGAGAAAATAGTTTGAAATTTTATTTTGGGTAATTTTCTGGCCAGAAAACTTGACTCTTTAGGGAAGTTTCCCTCAAATGGCATCAAAATATGGACACTTAAAAAACTTTTGCGTATCTTGATACAAAATTTGATCTTTGGCTGGATGAAATTTCAAGCTCTGATATTTTAAATCTGAATAATAGAATAATTTTTGAGTGAAATGCAATATTTTGTACTCAGCATCAGTTTTCATTGATGGAGAGTGGGGGGAAAAATGAGGAGGGTAGAATAATGGGATGCATGGGCCCTCCAGGGGAATCAGAACAAGGGAATTCTTACTGTTTAATCCAGGAGCCACGTGAATATGTGTCAGGACAGCAAGGCATGCTGGTAAGGAATGCCCAGGAGTATAAGTAGCAGTCTTTCTTCAGAAATGAAAGACCAGGGATGAGGCAAGAGCTGGAGTGAGGCTCTCCAACAAGAGCTTGGAAAAGAGCCTGTGGCCAAGGCTTCCTGAGTGAGGCAGAAGTCCATATTCAATCCTCTGCATCAACGGGGGGAAGTGTAGGGCAGAATTTCCCAGAGGAAAGGACTAGTGGCACTGCTTAGCCCAGGAAGGGGAGGGCAAAACTACAAACTGTTGAAGCAGGGATGAAGGTTGAGGCCTGGGATGCAACAAGGATATATTTTATGTCTGGACTCTTGCTTGTGCTAGCGGGTCAAGGCAATAAACAATGAACCACACTAAAGTATACTTCCCCAAGAGATTGAAGACCACATGCATCTGATGAGTGGTAAGAACTTGCTACAGTGACAAACATTAAGTACAGGCTCTTTTCCATTTATTTTTCCTCAGGCCAATGGGACGTAAGGTTGTTTTAATCAAGTATTGAAGGATTGGGCTCAATTATTTGTGGTGATGAGTGCCTGTGCTGAGGTACTGAGCAACTTCAGCTCCACACTAGATTTAGTTGGATGGCTTCAATGATATATGGTCAGAAGCAGAACAATGCATCTGAATTCAGGGCTGAATTTGTAGCTTAAACTGCACTATGATGACCAAATCTGAACACTCTGAACTTTGGGATGGCTCCAGTTTGGACCCAGACTTCAAATGCCCAAGTTTAGGAGAGTCTCACTCTAGGGCTCTACTTCTGCTCATAGATAAGAAGTTCAGATCCAGCGTGTTGACTTGGGCATGCCCAGCTCAGGGGCCTACACAATCTCACCCTTTTTACACCTCTGCTCTCATTCTCCCTACTTTCCTCCCAGTCCTTAGTCTCCTTCCAGTCATGACTTTTGCAGTTTCAGTTGTGCTGCTGCTTATGCTTTGAACAATTTCAAAATTCCTGTTTTCCAAGTGCCTCCCCCTTCAAATCCTGTCTTAACACCTTGCCACAAAAATCCTACCTTCTTCTTTTCACCAATAGTTTTCCCTAAGGCCTCCTTTTACTCTACTATTGTTCCATGCTTTAATTTTGTTTTTTGTCTCCCTTCGACATGCTCCCCTCATCTAATTTACTGTTTAACTCCTTGTTCTAGGAGGTGCTGCCTACATTTGTGGTATTATTTAGAGGGTTTTTAGTGACTGTGTTGGGTAAGGTGGTGCCATGTTTTCCTATGAGAAGTCTTTCTGAGAATTGCCTCTCTTTCAGTATGCTCCGACTAGCTATTGGTTTCACTTGGTACCTAGACATTGGGTTACTGTGAAATGAGGTGGAAAGCAACTTGCATTTGGGGGGCAACTCAGCATTGCTGGCTGTAGAGACCAAGAACTGGCTGAAGCTCAAGGTGGAAAGTGTGCGGTGTAAGCCCCAGAAAGCACAGCCAGGGGGCTGACATTCTCTAACTGGCTAAGTGTATCCAGACATGTGCAGCCATTGGTTAGCAGACAGAGTAAGTAACTTAATTTTTGTTGTTACTGTTTTGTCTATCCTGGGTACTAATATGGACCCCCAGAGCAGCTTGTGACACTGTCAGACTAGGTGCCAGCTCTTGTCAAGGCTTTAGGCCTCAGTTGAGCACTGACAAATTCATTGCAGGAAAGCAGTTTCACCTATGTGTTAGTATGGTTAAGATGGATATTGAACTTACAACAATGTGTTTAGTGTTTAGATTTTGTGAAATGCTTGTAAATTGCTGCATGCATTGATCTCACTTATATCTTTATCACATGCCAAAGGTATCATTTAAATTTGATGACTATAAAAAATGTTTGCTCTGAAACTGTGAACCTAGTCAGGAGGGATCATCTTCTAACCATCAAGAAAGCTAATCAATACTAAATGGGCCATTGTGGGCCATCACAATACAAAGACGTTGTTAATTGCCCCTTTACACCCAGAAGTGGTTACGTGCAAGGGGGTTCGTCCCATCAGCTTGATTTCTGGAAGAAGGAAATAAAAATATCTGACAAGAAAATTTTTCTTCTCTTTTTCTGTTTGGACTCTCTCCGGGTTGGAGCTACAAAACAGAAGCAGAGATCCCCCAAGGTCAACCTGGGTTAGCCGCCCTAAAAGATCTTGAGTTGACAGATTACTACAACTGTCACGTTTTAAAACCATAAACTGTAACTCTAGTGTATATGCTTTATCCTTGTAATAACTCTTTAATTTCCTTTTCCTAGTTAATAAACCTTTAGTTAGTCGATGGAAAGATTGGTTACAAGCATGGTCTTTGGGGGGTCTAAGGTACAAATTGAGCTGGGGTAAGTGGCTGGTCTCTTGGGACTGGAAGCAACCTGAATATTGTGTGATCTTCGGTGTATAGCAACCAATTCTCAAGATAGACTGGAATGTCCAAGGGGCCGGTCTCTGATGTAAAGTTACTACAGTGCTTTAGGAGTTCACACTTGTTAATGGGTTGATGAAATCTAATTATAGGACATGTGACCAGTTTGGAGTGTCTGCCCTGCTTCTTGACAGTCTATGTCGAGGTTGGCACTCAGTCGTGAACCACTCCCGATAGCATGACACACCTCAAACTTTAATGTATTTATCCTTGCAACACCCCTCTAAGGTAGGGAAGTTCTCTTATCTCTATTTTACAATGGAGATTTGAGGCACTGAGATGAAGAATAACATCAGAGTCATAACTAGGCATTTTAGCATCTGGGGCGAGTAAGCATATTTTCACCCCATACCATTTTTTTGTCATTTTTCTACTCAGCGGTGATGCATGGGGGAGGAGAGGCAGGGTCACAAAAACTAGTGGTATTTTGCCCTTGAAAGAAACAGAAGGCTTCACAACTTAGACATGAAGCATTTTTTGTTTGTGCCCCCCCACACCCAAGCAGGCTGAAGTGAGTCGGGGGTGGAGGTGGCACTCTCTCCCGACTCCTGCCATGATGGCTGGCTTGACTGACCCCTTCTGCATGGGGCTTTGTGCTACCTCGGTTTCTGCCCCATTTTTCTGCCCCTGTGGCTTTGGACCCTGGGCAGCTGCCCTGCTCGCCCCACCCTGGTTACGGTCCTGGGTAATGTGTTCAAAAGCTCCATACATGCCTACGTCGTGTTTTGAAAAGGGCCTAAGTGACACTGAAAGTCAATGGGCTCCTCAGTGCATAAATCTCTTTTGAAAATGGGACGCAGGCACAAAACATTAGAAAATGGGATCCCAAGTGGCTTACCCAATGCATCATGGGAAGCCTGTGGTGGAGCATGGACCTGTACCCAGGTCCTTCAACATCTAGGTGACTGCCCTAACTACTGGGCCATCTTTCCTGTCTGGAAGCATCTCCTCAAACTTATCTGCAATTGAGGAGTTGCCAATGGCTGCAGGAGTTCCTTGGCAGCACAGTTTGGAGACTGTTATAAAATGTAAATAGCGTTTTCATCATGAAATATTTTGTATTTTAAAAACTGAGACAGTGTTATTTACTCCCTCCCCTTCCCTCCCACTCTCCCCCCAGCAGATGGGACGTGGATCATTTTAATTAGATTTTATTGGACTGTTATATGGCCCATAATTGTGATCATTACTCATTTTCACTGCGGTTCAGACAGATTCTCTATTTAGACATGATGATATTTTGATGAGACAAGTCCCATGTAACTTGTTATGTTAGAGGCCAGTAGCCAAAGCAGTGGAATTAGGTGCTTTCATAGCATTAATTTTGATAGCATTAAAAAGAATTGGAATAGATTAATAAAGATGTAATGGGCAATTTGTGTTTCTCTGTGCCCAAGCTATGGGTGCTGCAGGCAAAGTGTCTCTTTGGCCTACTTACTCAACAACAGGTCATGCTGAAAATTCAGGAAACAAACTCTGCAATCACTGAAATCCCGAATAGCAGGTATGGGAAGTATAGCACAGAGGGCTAGCGCTCTGCCAGTTCATCATCTGTGTGGCGGATTCAAATACTGGGGCAGAGTCATAGTTTAAGGCCAGAAGGAATCATTAGATCATCTAAATTTCACTCAGTTATGCCGTCAGTGCTTGTACCCCCAGTTGCAAGTATTGAGCCCGGTAACTTGTGCTTGACTAAAGCATAACTTTTGTGTTCACTATCCTTAGCTGGTGGAAACGAGTGTAGCCGCACCGAAGTCAATGCAGCTGTGCTAATTCATGCCAGCTCAGTGCCTGGCCCATTGCACTTTGGTCTCATTCCAGTCTCTATTAGCCACTTATTCGCATATGTTCTGACAATGATTCATACCTGCTGCTAAGAGGTTAGGGCTGGAGGCTGAAGAAATCTGAAACTGTCTATGTGAATCTGACAAGTTGTAACTATTCTCTCCTTTTTGTCTCATGGGGACACTTGGGCAGGTCACTGAGGCATTCCTTTCTCTTCCTAGACTGAGCCCCTTCTGAAGAGCAGAGGGTATTGTAGGTCACGAGTGGTGCTGAATATGTTGGTATCCCTACAGAATGTCTCCCACATCCATCCCTGCTGTTAAGCTCTGGTCTAGTCCCTTCTTTTGGTTTAACTACTGCAGCCTCCTCCTATATATGGCTTCCGTGATTTTCACCATTTAAGTCTATCCAACACACAAAAGCATAAATTGTATTTCTCCCTCCATAGCTCCAACCAGATCAGTCCCTCCTAAATCCCAGTGCTCAATTTCCTCCTTCTGCTTCACACACAAATTCTCAATCTTCATTTTCAAAGTGCCATACAGTCCCCTTCTTGCTTAAATCTTGCTCCTTGTCTCTTCCCCCTTGTATCTGCTCAGGCCCTAGGCTTTGGCAACCTGGCACAGCTTGTTGCTCTCATGATCACCTTCTGTCCCTCCATCCCCTGGACCTGGTAGCCCTGTCTAGAGCCTGTGTGCCATGCAACTTCACTCTAACTTCCCCTTCACGTCTTTGGTTGTTTTCCTAACACTCCATGCAGCTACTTCTGCCTTCTAGCCTGACCTTGTTCCTTCAAACCCTCACTAAAATACTCCAGCATATTTTTTTTTTAAAAAGCAAAACTTTTCTTACCAGCCACCATGTCCTTGTTTGTGTCACTGAAACTTTGGCACCTAACAAAAATGTAAATTAGAACTTGGTCAAATATTCATTGTGAAATATTAGTTAGTAAGTTAGCCCTCTTCTCTCTTTGGGCATGAAAACGATCTGATTTCTCTGCACGGATTCATTATTTCTGTGTTTTGGTAGAGTTTTCATCTGGAGGTCATTCACAAATGGTTACCTTCGAAAATGCCATTTGTCACTTGGATTATGTTGTCAGACATCAAATTCACATGGCACTTCTTTCTGCTCCCTGGCTGGATGCGTGAAACATTCTCAGCAGGAGAATAACTAGCCACAAACGTCTGGTATGAATTCTTCATACAAATAATTTACATTAAAATGAGTGAAACCTCAGGCTTCATTTTCTCTCAGTCATGGGTATAATTGCAAGCGATGATAATCACCACCCCACAAATCTGGTCTTCTTCCTTGTGAACACATTCATGAAGGAGATTTTAGTATGATTCAGCCAGCTCTAATACCTTCCTGTACCCCTTTTCTTTTGCAGATCCCCCCTATGATTGACATACTCTTGCACTTTTTCTAGCTTACATTTAGGGTTGCCATCTTTGGTTGGACGAATTCCTGGAGATTTCATCACATGACCTAATCTGTAATTAAAGATTAATCTTTAATTCCTGGAGACTCCAGGACAATCCTGGAGGGTTGACAGCCCTAATTACTTTGTGTGTAGAATGCCAGGGATGCTGATGGCACCATAGAAATAATATGTAATATTGCTTTGTTTGTGTGAGCTGGTCCATTTTTTGCTAAGGTCCCGCTGAGTGCCCCTGTGCTCATAGGGAGTCTCACGAAAAGTCACTGGGATTTTCCTTCATAGCTCTCATTCCATGATCCAAGACTGATTTTACATTGCCCTGGGCAAGGGTAAAATTACCATTGTATAATTAGGAGGGCAGGAAGCAAAGGTGGAAGTCCTGTTGAGGAGATCAGCAACAAGAAAAATCCTACTCTGAAAAGGAAAGAGAATAGGATATGGAAATGGCTGGCAGGGTTCAGCCTACCACAGACGTGGTCCCAGATCTTAATTACCGGCATAGGCAACCATGGCGATAGTAGGAGGGGGGTGGATCTTGTCTGTGCTTTCCATCTGTTGTCTGCTGAGACAGGAAAGTTCCAAGCCAGGTGTAGCTGCTAACAACAGAGCAATGCTCAGCAAGTTAAGTTTAATTAAAGGGCTAATTATTCCCACTCCGGAATGGACCTATCACTGTACCTGTATTCATATTCTGAATCTCTTCCCCTGGTGTATATGCTGTATACACTTATCTTCTATTGTTGCTGTAATGTTTTATTTTTCTTAAGCAACGGATGAGTTTTTGATGTTCGTGAAAAGTGAGAGCTAAGAGAATTAGCTAGAGCCAAGTCTAGGAGGATGATTTTCACTATTCTGGCATTTCCCAACAGAGATTCTCATAGCACTTTACCTTAGCCTTCCAGCCCCCAGCAGACTAGGTGTTTCCACTTCAATGATAATGGCAGTAACTGAGCATTAGACAGAGACTTGCGCAGATTCACATAGTGACTCAATAGCAGAACTGGGACTAGAACTCAGGCATCATGACTCCCAGCCCCCTGGCCTAATCATTAGATCACTAAACAAAACTCTTTTTTCTTAGCTACACCATTGTAAATCCAGAGGAACCCCATTGACTTCTATGGAGCTGCTGGATTTGCTCCAGCATAAACTGTAGAATGTGGCCCACTGCCTCCTTGGCACTGGCATTTCTCATACACAGCTCTGTCAATGCAACTTCATGCTGCATTTGTTAGTTTCCTAAAGGCTGGTGTAACCTTTGCTTACTCCGTGTGGCTTGGAATCTTCTAAGTGGCCCCATGTGTTTTGTGATGTGAATATATGTAACAGCGACAGGTGTGTTACTGTCGTCGGTGGTTGGGATCGAACCGGGGACCTCTGGAGCTTAGTGCATGAGCCTCTACTGCATGAGCTAAAAGCCGTATGCTTGTTAGCTAAGGCTGAACATGCTATATTTCCTATTAGAATTTTTCTGTCCCCTAATCTGCTCCTTTTCCCCAGTCTCTCCTAACTGGGACATGAACCCATAAAGTTGAACTTCTGAACTTTGAACTGTTGAAGCCACAATGCTAGAAGGTGTTTGAATTAGACAAAACGAGTGAACCCGCCAGTAGTTGTGACAATGGTATCTATTGTGAGTAGACTGAGAGCCAAGTGCTTTGAAGATCCTTAGGTGAAAGATGCCATAGAAAGGCTGAGTGGTGCTGTCGTCGTCCACAAATTAAGAAAAATGACTCTTGTGCAAATGCTATACCCTTAATGTTTTTGTTTTAAAACAGGGAGTACACTATCTTATGGGTGCAGTTTGTCCTTTGGAATTCAAGGTACTAGTTTGTGACTGGAAGCCAGGTACATGGATGGCTAAAGAACATCAAATGAGAGTGCTCCTGGTATACAAGTTTCAGCCAAGAATACTTTTTACAGCTATGTTATGAACCCAAAGAAACCATATAACCTATGTTTGTAATCAAAACAACCTGCCACAACTCAGATTACTCAATACTCATTGAGTTACAGGTCAAGAATGGCTTGCTGAAATTATTTGGTGAATAATTTCTAATAGCTAATCCACTCAATACAAATATAAGATGCTCATGAACAGAAAGAGGTAAATTTGGTGAATAAATGGTTCACACTAGCAATTGTTCACCGAGTTCTGGTTGTGGCTATGACAACCCGAGCTCTTGTTTACTTAATCTGAATATTTGACCTTTACACTTTTTGGAAATGGTATTTTTCCTCTTAATTATGTTGAAGGGACACTTCCGTTTTAGTGCTCTGATGGACATGTCTATAAATAGCTATTGCTTGTACCAGAACTTAACACTGAAGCCTTCAGCGAAGTCAGCATTGCTAGGATTTTCTAAGCCTGAGTTAGAAACCACTTGGAGTTTAATCATTAATCACCAGTCCTTTAATTAACAGCTCTGAGCTTTGAACAAAAGGTGCTTGCTGCAAGGCTGCCAAGGGGCCCTGAACTCTTCATTGTGTCTTCATGCTGAGGACCCAGTGGCCTTCAGAAAAGAGGCTGATGGAGCAAGCTACTCCTCCTGTCGAGAGTCACCCTTCGAAGGAAGAGCAGATGTTCATGGCTTCATCTTCCTTCTCTCGCCTGCCCTGTTGGCTAACTGCAGTTTTGAGCTGACTCAACCCAGATAGGCTGCCAGGTCTCTGAAGTAGGCAACCCGCAGTAGCAGTGCCATTCACAGAAGAGGCCTGGTTTGCTGCCAAATGGAATCCAGGTTGTCTGAAGTCTTGTTGCCTCCATCAGGCCAGGTGAGTTTGAATGGAAGAAGGGGGAAAGCTGCTGCAGGCTTGGCAAATTGTACACGGGGATGCTCAAAATGGAGCACGAGGAAGTGGAAGAAAACACTGCTATATGACTTGGCCAATATTTTTCTGCATTCCCTTTGCTGTGGTTGAAGATATTTATGTTTTAATATGGGCTTCTTCCCTTCATAGTCTGGCTTTCCTCTGAGCCTGCAGTAAAATCTGGAGGCCTGATCCTCAACTTATATAAATTGGCATAGCTGTATTGGAGTTAATGGAACCACACTGGTTTACACCAGCTGAAGCTCTAGCCGTAGCCTGGTGTTTTGGATATCCTATTCTGTTACTCTGATTACGATGTTAATTTAGGATAATGACTTCACAGTGTGTTAAAATAAGCCTCGGGGATGGGTGATGAAGGAACACAACTGGGTTCAAATAAACAATTTGGGTAATTACCAGGCAGGGTGAGAAAAGTGAATTTTAAAAAAATGAGGAGACTAAATGGATTGTTTAGGTATGATACACTTGGAGTTTTTTCATTATCACCAGAAGCCCTCCTGAGGAGCAAAACACGTGAGACGAAAGCTTGACTAGTAGCTGCTTTGGCAACATGTTCATGGAGCAACAGAGAGTGTGCGAGTCTGTGTCATGCACTGGGCTGATGCCAGTGCACTGCTGTCCTCTCTTGGAGAGATTGACATTTACTATAGGTGTGTGTGAACCGGCTCTTGCACTATACCAAAGAAGATAATCTGTCTTCTCTTACTACCTGTCAATGCAACAGAGAATGCACACTTGGTGATAGAGGCCTGGGGAACAGACACCTTCCCAAGCCTGGTTTATCTCTACAGAAGAAATCTAGTGCTGAGGATTGTTCCAAGTGGTGTCTCGCTATGCATAGTTAAGTTAGGGTGAGCTTATAAAATCCCCACAGTGATGTGCAAACTGGTTTCTCTTTCTTAAATTCCTCCAATCATTGAAGACTGGGGGAGTACAAGTGTTCTGCACACCTTGGGATTGGAGCAATGTACTCAGCATGTTTGCAGGGTATTTTGTTCATGCAACAGAGAACAAACAAATGTAAAATGCTGAGGGGCCTGAAGCAAAACCTTAGATCCACATCCCCATAATCTTAAATTTAGCAGTGTGTGTGTGTTGGGGGGCAGGTGTTTCAGAATCCAGACCCAAATCCTAATTTCACATGATGCTGCTCTCGCTCTAATGGAATGAACCAAAACTCTGGACCTGCAAATTTGGGGGTTTGGAAGGCTTTCAAGATCTGGTTCCAAAGTTTGTGGCTCAGGACTATATCTAATAAAATATGCTGCCTTTCTCTATAGAAGATAACTAGCTGGGTGGGAGGGGGCAGATGAGACTTTTGCAAGAAAATGAATGGGATCTTTAAAGGGAAGGGCTGATACCACACAGCTGTTGAACCCCTTCAGTAGCCTTGACTTCTGAACAATAGGAGTTGTCATGCTCTGGTAGAACATGGATCATTTACCAGTTCAGTATCCGGTCTCCCACAATAGGCTTGTTCCTGATGCATCAAAGATAGGAGAAACACCCAATACATTATAAAGCTGTATCCTTCTCTCTCCCAGCATGATGTTAGTTTTTTCCCTTGCAATCCATTCTTCAACATTAGCTGGAAATTGCCAGAGGGGCTGAGTTCTAGAATGTGGGGTATTGTAGCCCATACTGCCTCACTGGCTGGTGCTACTAGGCACTGAAATGGGTAAGAAGGCACAGAGTCCTGAATAAAGCCAGGTAGATGCACAGATAGAGCCCAAGGATGAAATACATTGTTTGTTGTAGCATCACTGAACAGCACACACAGGTTTTTCTGTGCCAAGAGGGATTTTACGAGGACACTGCTAAATGGAGGCAGTAAATTTAACTTTAAAGGGCTATGAATTGAAACTTTTAGCTAAAAATGGAAATCCCGTTACTCATTACTGAGCCCTTTTAACTTCACTTGGAACAGGACAGTATCTTTTACCTCTAAGGCCATTGGAAACTGGAGATTTAGATGTGTCACTTGTTGCTTGGCTACATGCGGTGGTGATGTACTAAGGTAGTGGGGGCCTAGCAGGACGGTAGCTGAACCCTGCAGTTTATCTTTCAAGGTGAGTGCAGGCAGTCAGGGTTATTTATCCCGGGGTGGAACGCGAGTCTGCAGCGTGGCCACAAATCCGGTGGGAACTGGGGCTTGTTGAAGTCCATTTCCACCTAGAGAATGTGCCCAAGCTGCAAACTCCAGATCGAGAGTAACACGTTCGAAGCACCAAAGTGACTTAGGCTGCTGAGTCCCTGTTTCACTTAGGAGACAGAAGCCTATGTTGTGCTGTCTTCACTGCGATTGCTACCTGTGCTAGTTGGACTCAAGCTAAATCGGGTGGGCTAACCTATGCACAGCTTTTGCTATGTAGACATACCTCTGTTCTTAATTCATCTTTGCTCTGGATGCCAACATTTCAAACCAGCTTTTTCATAAATGAAAAGGATTTACTGTCTCCCTGGGCCCTTGAGGAGGATATTTATCCTCCTCACAGAACCACGTGATTTGGCAACATTAGCAGTCTCTGTCCAGCAGAAGTAAACGGCTGGAATAACAGAACAGGGGGTTCTGCGGGTCAGGAGTCGGGAGTGAAGAACTATGACTGGAATATCAGTGGTCATTGCAGGTCAGGGTTGGGGACACTGGCTGAGCTGTCTGTGAGATTGTCAGGGCTGGAACTGTAGAGGATGCTGACGATCAGGAATGAGGCGCATTGGATTGGTAACAGTGGCGGAAAAGTAGAAAATACTCAATGGTGGTGAAAACCCAGGCATATTGCAGGTTATTAACCCTTCACATTCACAAGCACCTAATTCACCAACACCAAAATTAAAATTGTGGTGGGGGGAAGCCCTTTGTTCACAATCATCCAGCAGAAGAAGCTGAACATTTCCCGTGCATGAGTGAATAGGAGGCTAATAGAAGTTGATATTCCCATGTAAGTTTAAAGGGAGAGAAGAACAAAAAATCCCCCAGATATTTCTTCCTTGCTTGCTTTTTCCATCTTATTTCTTTTCCCTCCATGTCAACACCAAACAAGACAGGACTAAAATTAATGGGGAAAGCAGCAATTAGCAAATTAGGTTAGCGGCGTGTTGCAGTGTGCCATGGCTGCCAGGTGTGAGGGGCTCTGGCAGTATATTTATTAGCGGCTGTCAGAAAAGTGACACTTTGATGAATGAAGCTGGGTAATCAGCACCCTCCGACAGTGAGCACTGCGAGGCCTCAACATGCTAAACTGCAAAATCAAACCTTTTTTTAACCCCCTGTACAAAAATAAAATAACAAAAAAAAAACCTACAAGAAAAACATGTTTTTTTCCATCAGGAGTTAGTGATAACTGGGGGGGAAGGCAGGGAAGGATGGAGGAAAGGCAATTTGCTCTGGAAATGTGGGCAGGTTCTGGAGTTCTTCTGTCCTTGGGAGATGGGACTTAGGTTAAAATTGTAGACAGTTTAAAAATATGTGGGCCAGGTCTTTGGTATAAATTGCCATAGGTCCATTGAAGCGAATGGGAATGTTTATTTTGATGGTGGGCTGCACCCATGTGAAATACCAAGCCACCAATGCATGACATCTGGGAGCTGACATTAAATGCTTAATCCAAAAGAAGAGATAATTAAATGACAAATAAATAAATAAATATGAGAAATGTCTGACTCTTAAGTTTTTGCCAGTGGTGGTACCATATTGTGATTTGATTCTTCTCTGTAACGTTGACGTTGAAAGATTCCTTCCTGTTAAATGTTTGATTTATTTCCAACTGGAATTAATTAGTGGTCATTTAGGAACATCATTGTGCCACACACCACAGACCTTCAGAACTTTGAACTGAATGCAGGGACAGAAATCTAATTCTCCAGTGTAAATTAATATGTAAATATACAGTAGTCTAAACTGTCATTTAATGTTGGTTAAAGGAAGCTTTTTTTTTAAATGCTGTTGATAATTAAGTTCATAGGGAGACAAATCCAACTTAGCTGTACTAAATGTTCTTGGAGGGTAATGTATGAATGACACTTGTAGCATCCAGGTAACAGACCACTCTGTCCAAAAAAAAAAAAAAAAAAAAAGATGTGTGAGAGCATGTGTCATTTCTCCAAGTTCTGTGACCTTGAGTCCTATACTGGAGATTAGCATCTTGCCCAAAGCTAGTTAATAATTGTTAACGGTTCTGAACAGAGCAGGTTGAAAATTCCAATTTCAGTGGAAAAACTGGGTCCGTTTTTTCAGTAGACCTGGTTAATATTTTTCAAATGCAAACAGGATCTAGTTTTTATTTACTTTCACAAATTTTCACCCATTTTCCTAGTTTGAAGTGAAACTTCCTGATCTAGCTGGAGTCACTGGTCAAAGTTTGCAGCTGCTCCATTGTTAAGGCACTAGAGGCAAAACTGAAATTGCTCTTTCACACTTTAATGACTTAAATTACTGACCCAGAATAAGAAATTAATCAAAAGATGACTGAATTCTTAATGTAATTTTTAAAGACAAATATTAACTGACTTTATCAGAGGAAATGTCTTATAATACACTCTCTCCCTGAAATGTCATATTATTTTGTTTAAGCTAAATAATCCATCTTCACAAACTCCAAACTTCATAAGCATACATTCTTAAACATAAACTATATCTCCATTTTAAGAATTAAACATATAGTTTTTCACTTTACTCAATATAACTCAGGGAACATCTACACTTTGAGCTGGAGTTGTAATTTCCAGGTGGAGTTAGACATACAAGCACTATCTCTGATAGAGCTAGTGTGCTAAAAATAGAAGCGTAGCTTCCGCAGTGCAAGGGCTAGTAGCGATGGGAAGAGCTAACTGCCCAAGTACTCATGCTGCTGTGGTTACACTTCTGCTTCTTGTGCATGTGCTCAGTCAGAACTAGCATGGCTATATTTGCGTGAGCTGGAAATCACACCTCGGCGCAACTGCTTTTAGTATTAATGGGCTAAAGCCCCACACATCAAGCAAAAAATCTACTCCTGGTAACTGTGTACCTGCTTCAGAGTAACAGCCGTGTTAGTCTGTATCCGCAAAAAGAAGAACAGGAGTACTTGTGGCACCTTAGAGACTAACAAATTTATTAGTGTACCTGCTGTCCCTTGGGATCTTTATGGGAATGGTGCATCTCAAGAGATCCTTTCAATGATGCAACATGTCAGGATAAATAATGGGATAAAGTTAGACACAGATCCAGAGAAGTTGAGTCGGTGCCAGCATTACTGCATGAAGAAATCAGCTTATAGTGATACCAACCATTATCCTCCTGGTCATGGCCTACTCCACTCCTGAAAGGTGCCATCTTCTGAGCAGTACATCACCGCTGTCTCAGCTTGATGATGTATGATGCCCATACATCCTTACAGCGGGAGTGCACTGTGATGATGTATTGGCGTAATACATCATGGACAGAGTTCACCCAGGTGATGTATTAGTGCCCTGAGAATGTATTACCCAAATGGTGGTATTGTTCAGGGATAAAACCAAGCCAAGGAGTGGAGTCAATTTAATTACAGTGCAAACGATAGTCCGGCGCCAGGAGGCACTTTGGCACCAAAATGCTGGCATCCTGTGGAAATATGAGTCGTGGTTCTCTGTGCCATTGAGTTACATCACAATGTACCATGAGAAGTGCCATAATTAAAAAAAAGTCATTTTTTAGAAAGGAAAACATAGGAGGACAACTTAGAGCTGTGGATAAAGCAGAAGCCCAGTGTGCAGAAAAGCACTTCAGTGGACAGTCCAGAGGGCTAAGGTATAAACAGGTAGTTTCTAGCTATCCACTAATTCTGTTCATATGTGGGCACTAGCTCAGCATTTTGGGGAGGGGAATGTTTCTGTGTGTGTGTGTGGGGGTTGTGTTCTCTTTCTCTGTCAGTAAAGCTAAGAATTGCTTTGCTTAATGATGAAACACTTAAAGAATGAAACATCCCATTTGACGTAACTACTCTTCTTGCCCACCAGTGCTAGAGATGGGCCTGGAGCCAAACCTGACATACACATACACTCCCCCCAGCTCCTGAGTTATTCAGATCAGGATTCGGTCCCATCACTAGGATATAATGCCTTTTCCCATTGCCCCTTTCAGTGTCTGCACAAAGAGTGAAATTCTGGTCTTATCAGAGTCAATGGCAAAACTCCCATTGACATCGATAGGGCCAGTATTTCACCCAAGTGCTTTGATAACACATTTAGACCTGTGATCAAACAATCTCTTGGGCATCCTCCCATAGAGAGTTGATCAACAAACAGGAAACATTTTGACCATTAAAAAAATCCTCTCTTCATCAATATGAAATTTCAAAATTATCAAAGTCCCGCTTCATAGGTGATTCAAAAACAGGAAAAAGGAGTTCACAAACATGTTGGTGTATATCTTTCCCTGTTAGAAATTATTTCTAAAATCAACAAAAAATGTCAATGACGTTTCAACCAGCTCTACTTGAATGTAAGGTTTTGGTAAGATTGTCCCTATGCCCAGTAATTTTTTGATGTCTGTCCTTCAGATAAATAAGGAAAACAATTTGCATCTATATGCTCTTTCTGGGCAGCCAGATCATACATCAAGCCAAGTGAGGTCTTTATTTTTCCATGGCATTCTTTGGCTGCAATGGGAAGGTTCTCTAGAAAGTCTATGTATAGATTTTACTTTGCTTTGGAAAGTGAACACACCAATCATGATAATGCTTCCAATTTAGCATGCTCCTCTGAAGACTTGTACCTTATGTTGTTCTGACTTTCACCCAAGAACTGCCTTTTGGACCTGCTAGAAAATCTTGATCCCACTGCAGTCCAATGGGAGTTTTGTTACTGACTTCAGCGCAGCCAGATTTCACCTAATGTCCCTACCCCAGGGGCTTTTGATCAGTGGTTAGTTGGGATAGTTGGTACTATTTTTTTAAAAAGCGAAATGTTTATATTGATTCAGAGCCAACTAGGTGGCAATAATAATTTGCTGTTACAGGATGTTCGGTTTATAGATCTAAGCATTTTACAAAAAAAGAAATAAATTGTCTTACAGATGGGACGATTGGGGTGCAAAGACATCAAGTGACTTGGCCAAGGTCACACACAGACAGCAGGTTGGCACCAGGGCAAGGAAAAGAATCTGAATCTTCTGACTCCCACATAACTATTTAATGCATCTACATGATCTTATTACTCTATCCCTATTTCTCTCCTATTTTTTTTCCCTTAGTGCATGCCAACGGGTCCATTTACTGCACAGCAAACTGGGGTGGAAATATACAGCAATGCAATGTGCGATACAGTGTCTGTGTGGACCCTACTACTGCACGCTATACATTCCATAGAATGCGTGGACGTACTGCTGATTCAAACTGCAGTGCCTCAGAGTGCACTAGGACAATCTCAGTGCGCATCACCTAGTGTGTGGCATGTTGGGGTGCTGTAGATAATTCCCCCATTCCCAGCTTGCTGCTCAGTAAGTGTATGTGTAGACATGCCCTTACTCATTTGTTGTATTGTTTCATTGCACGTACTTACCTAGAAATAACCACATATGCTAGGGTGCATATGTGGGAGGGATAGGCTGCTGTAGATGAGTTCAGGGTAAATCCCAAGGCACTTGGGCTGTTTGCATATCGGGATTCTGCTTTTATGACCCTGAGCATTCCACCTCCCACTTCCCCAGCACTGGCAGCACACAGATTGGCACACGTGCTGTGCTGTCTTTGGCCACTGCATTCGTTTAAATCGGCGCTGTGGCTTAAAACATGCAGGGGGGGAGTAGCGATGCACAGAGCAGCAGTGACTTAGGCTGCCTTTTGCAACTCATCAGTGTGATGTCTTTTGGAGCGGAATGTGCACAGTTCAGTGTGTTCCCTAAGGACACACCCCTGCACACACACCACCAAATATATTGATGGCTGTGCAGTGGTGGAAGTGGCTTTTCCCTGATGCCATCTTCTGTGACTTAGTCCTTCTCCACACTGCTCATCAGAGGAGCATATGGCTCAAAGCGATCAGTACGCTCTCGTGATAGCTGTTGTAATTGATTCTATAAATAGGGTTTCCTCTTGCCCAAGTCTTTGCCAGCTCAGCTGTTTTTATTTTTAACAGGAAGCCAGGTTGGTGCTTAGCAGAAATAATTTTTTTTCAAAAAATTCTTTATTAAACATAAAAAGATGCTGCATCTGACTAAAAGGGAAGGTGCCCCTTGGCTATTTTTAAAGCTTCCAAAAATAGTCTCAAGTCACAGACAAAGCTCATGTAGCCAGCAGAGCTGTAGGAAGCATGGTAGTATGGAAAAGATTATGCCAGCTAGTGCCATCGGCTGGCTTCTTTTGGGAGGGAGACCAGGAGAACGTGTGGCACAAAGACAAGGAAGGGGAACAAATTGGGGATTGTTCTATCTAATGCCATTGAGTGAAGGAGTAATGAGCAAAAGCAATACTTAACTTGAGAACACTAGAGGGACATCAAGGATGGAATCAGGAGTAGAATCACAAGATAGTGAGAGATTTGCCACTGCTTGCATTAAACATTCAGTAACATTAGACAGATTTTTTTTATCGTGCTTCAATCAATGAAAATACAGTTGTGGACGTCTCACTCAACTTTACATGTAAACGTTTGCTATTTCATTTCAGGGGGGCTTTTCCCCCCTCAGGTTTAATTTTTCAGGGCGATTTGACAAAATGGCTCTTGTCACTTCATCTTTGATTCCACTTTTTGCTTGGAATGAGTCCCCTTTACTCAAAATTTGCACTTTTACCAAAACACAGATCCATTTGCAAACAAAATATACTGAAAAATGGTGATTTTTTCAGGAAAATGGGGCCAGTGTTCAAGCTCATGCTCAAATCTGTTTGTTTTTTTTAAAACCAACCCTTGCCTTTCAGCAGTTCTGCTAGCCTGCATCTTTCTCCCACTTTTGACTGGGATTCCCTTTGTGTGAGAGGGTGCTAGCAAGTGGCTAAGAAATCCAGGAGGAAGGATGGTTTTGTGGGTAAGGTGATGGTCTGGGATTCAAGAGCAACGTTCAATTCCTGACTCTGCCACAAAATTCCCGAGTGGCCTTGGGCAAATCAATTTACCTCTCTGTGCTTCAGTTCCCCATCTGTAAAATGAGGATACTTCCTTTCTCCCCATTTTTTGCCTCGTATCTATTTAGATAGATAGCTCTTCAGGGCGGGGACTGTTTTCTTTGTACAGTGCTGAGCACAATGGCGTCTGGAGTACACCACTACATAACCATTTTATATTACAACCCCTGCAGTCACTTCTGTAATCCAGATAATAAAAACACTGGAGATGGACTTAAACTACTTCAAATGTTGGTGCTTTAGATAAAATTTAATGTGAATCTTACCAATTTTTTGGTGGTCCCTCTCTGCTCATGTCAGTAAACATGCTCTAATGAATGTCAGGACAAGCGATGGATTAACACAGGTGTAACCATGAAGTCCTTTATAGGGTTAAGTAATGCTGCCTGAGTATATTACACGGCACCCTCCTTCCAGTTGGGTGCATTGTTGTCATGCACCATGGCCTTTGTTCTTGACCACTAGAGAAGGCGGTGCAGAATCTCTTGGTTCCTCTGCAGTCATTAGGTTGTGTATACACGAACCTGGAAAAAAACGTACGAGAGTAAGATTGAGAGTCCATGTTTTCTGGCTTGATTGCATTTTTTTTACTAAAGTAGAGAGAAGGTTACAGTTTGGCAGGTGCATATGAAATGCCAAAAGCCCTGAAGGCCCTGGGTTTGTTTTTTCAGCTGACGTTAGGAAGAGACTGGCCGGACTCAATGGACACCACAAGGTACTTGGGTTTATGGATGAAGCCATGCAGATGGAGATCAAAGGTTGTGAACAGCTGCTGTGGCACGCAGTGGGAGCTGAGAGAGGTCGGGCACTGGAAATTAATTTCTTGGATGGTTAGAGCCAAGGTTTAATAGCAGACTTGGAAAGTATAGTGATTGAGTTGACTGCTAACAGAACATACAGTTCAGGTCAAGTAAAAGGAAGGAGCTAAGGGTTTTTGTGTATCAGTTGCAAGAGAAAGTCTAATGGCTTAACAATATGCAGCCTCAACAAGACACATTATAGCTGCAGCTTCTAGTGAGCTATTTGCTGCTGTGCTGGGGTAGGGGGTAGAGACTCAGAGAGGCACACCTCATGTACTGCTACTTTACTTTTAACAAATGATAAATGTCCAGGGCTGGACTAATGCACAAAGTGAAGAAAAGAAGTAAACATGCAGTGGAAGTCTTGTTAATTTTAAAGGGGACTAGAAGAAACTGAAAAATCAGTCATTGCTGAATGGAAAATGACACATTTGGGGTGGGGATGGGGTGTCTGTTCGGGGGCAGAGGACATATATATACTTTTTTAAATTACTAAACAACCCTATAAAATATTTATTGTCCTGGAAGCAGGGTTGGGGGATCCAGTGTGTCTAGAACAGTGTTTCTCAAACTGGGGCCGCCGCTTGTGTAGGGAAAGCCCCTGGCGGGGCGGGCCAGTTTGTTTACCTGCCCCGTCCACAGATCCGGCCGATCGCGGCTCCCACTGGCTGCAGTTTGCTGTTCCAGGCCAATGGGAACTGCTGGAAGCGGCGTGGGCCGAGGGACGTACTGGCCGCCGCTTCCAGCAGCTCCCATTGGCCTGCAGTGGCGAACCGCGGCCAGTGGGAGCCACGATCGGCCGGACCTGCGGACGGGGCAGGTAAACAAACCGGCCCGGCCCACCAGGGGCTTTCCCTACACAGGCGGCGATCCCAGTTTGAGAAGCCCTGGTCTACAAAGTTTTGAAAGATTAAACTGGGTCTTTTTAACCCTTGTTTTTCATTTCCACACCCTTCTGTGCTTCAAAGTTCCAGGCATTCACGCAGCCTTTGGGATTAGAACTGCAATGCCCTAATGATGCAGATTTAATTTAAGTGTGATCTTGTTATGAACTTAACTGAAGCTTGATAATTTATCTAGAACTTTCCTTAGGTTTTCTAGAAAATGATATAAACCTAGTTATGAGAACTTTCTTCGAATTGAGAATACATCTTGTGCCAAGTAAAATATTTTGAATGCAAACTACTCTATATGCAATATCTAATCCTCCCAACTGCACACTGGAGTAGGCAGGTAAATAAGTATTCTTACTTTACCAATTGGGACCTGAAGAAGAGAGACTATGACTTGTTGAAGACCAGAGGGAGGTAGTGGAACAGGCAGGATTGGATTTGATTGCTAGTCAAATCACTACATATGCCTCTTTATTAAGTGTTGTGGAAACATGCTATCTGTGGTTCTGTTTTCACAGAAGTCAGAGCAGATACTCCCCCAGTGGAATCTTCAACCTTCTTGAAGTGCAGCTGTTCATCTGACAGTCAAGCAGTTCTGGTGGAGTTTGTAACCAGAGCCATCACTCTGGATTTGGAGAAGTCTCTCTGGAGCTCAGAAAGCTTATTGGAACTCTCCCACCCTGCAAAAAGTAATCCAAAGGTTTAGTTCAGGGGTCAGACCACTAAAGTGGGACTTGGTTGGTCTGAGCGTAATTCATGGTTGCACTTTAGACTTCCTGTGTGGCATTGGGCAAGTCATTCAATCTCTCTGTGTTGAGTTCTTTGTCTGTAAAATGGGAATGATACTTCATGTCTCTTCCCTTTGCTTGTGTTGGCTATTTAGGTGGATAGCAAGTCCATGCCCTGAAGAGCTATGAGTGTGGTTACAGCACCTAGAGCAGCAGGCCTATAGGTGTTACCATAATATGAATACTAAAAAACAAAAACTGGTAATTTCTCAAGAGCAGGCTCTTTCTATATTTGTTTTTCTGTTCCTAGTCCGAGTAAGGGTTCATAATACTGAGGCCTAGTAAAAGTATGTGTGAGTGATAATACTGTAATATATTGCAGCCATGCAAAAAGTATTAGGCTGAACTCAATAGTCAAAATCTCCTATGCCTGGGCTTTGGGTAAGAGATCTCATCTGGATTTGCTTTAAAAGCACCTTCCTCTTATCCTTCTCCTCTTGAGAATTCCCTTTCTTGGCCATTTCCTGGAATGATCTGAAGCTTTGGCTTTCTTCTCCGTAATATAGTTCTTTCTCAGCAAGATGCGAAACCTCAGCCAAAATTAATTGAGTGACACTGATTGTCTGACTAGACACAGGTACTTCTCTCTCCCCACTTGCTGTTGCTTGCTTTGTCCGCTAAATAAACATTTTATTTGTGCCCTCTGGGGGGCAGAAGCAACGGTGAAAGCCCCATGGCGGTCTTCTGTTTGGGGACAGTACCCCTCATTCAGTCAGCTCTGGACTCTGTCTGGTAAAGAGCAGTGTGTGTCTTTTGTCCCATAACTGGTGAAAAGTCCTATAATATAAGAACATGCAGTTACTGAATGGGGACCCTCGAGGGCTAAAGTTTGTGGTCTTTTGGTTTAGCATTCTCCTTGTAAAATTCTCTGTGCCTGTGGGTGTTTTGAAGCTGAAGCACCAATAGTTCTGGCTGGGAACTGTTCAGTTCCCCTGCCCTCACCTCTTAATCCTTACTTGTAACACACCATGCCGTTTCAACCCCAGGCATCTTATGAGTTGAAACACTGATTGTGGTGCTAAATTGGGCCAGCTTGCATGCTGGGCTCTGTTAAGTGGACAAAAAAAAATCATGAATGTTTACTTTAGAAAGGAGACCAAGAAGGGAGATGTAAATGTATATGAAAAAATAAATGGTGCAAAGAAAGTAGATCATGAACTTTTGTTCTCCCTGTCTCGTAACACAAGAGCAAGGGGACAGTCAATGAAATTAAAAGGTAAGGAATTCAAATCAGGTAAAAGGAAATAATTTTTCACACAGAACCTTATTGGACCATGGAACTCATTGCCACATGAAATCACTGAAGCCAAGAACTTCTAAAGATTCAAGAAAGAGCTGGACACTTTTATGGATATAATTATGATAATTCTGGATATTCTTTAATATATTTTGGAAGGGATATTAGTTGTGCTTCAGGGTTTTAGCCAATGTCTATTAGATTTCAGGATGAGATCTAATGTAGAGGCCAGATTACCACAAATCCGCCTACTGTGGAATGATTCTTCCCCCAGGGCATCTGGGATTGGCCACTGTCAGACAGGATTCTGGACTGAATGGACCATGGTTCTGAACCAGTTGGGCAATTCTTGTGTTCCAAAAAAGGACAACTGAAAGATTTAAACATGGTGTCTTTTCCTCAACCCAACCCTATTTTCCATTCCTTCTTTCTCCCTCTAGAAACTTTGATCTTGCAGTTGGCATGTATATCAAAGTCAACATGTTCCTTCTCCAAAACTGTGCAAAATGAATGAGTTCATAACAGTGGCGAGCTGTAACAGTTTTAGTAAGGGATGCAACAACTCACTGGCACACCTTAGTTGGTCCAAAATGGCATCCTACATGGGGCATGGTGTGGTGCCTGTGAGGTCACACTGTGTGGTGGATACCATTTTGCTCTACAAAATGATATTTCCCATTGGGTCTGGATGGAATCATCCCACGATCTGGATCTGGCTCATGGGCCACAACTAGTTGGCCAATATGCAGCCAGTTGGGCATGCAATGCATGTCTTGCATACGTAGATGGCACGCCATCGGTTCACAGGAAGAAAAGGAAAAGTGTCCCAAAGGCAAACAGGTGAATTACTTCATTCTAGCATATAGCCCTGCAGACTATTTATCATAACTGGTAGCTTTGCATGGGCACTAATTTTTCTCGACTTCTGCTGTAGTGTTACAGTTGGACTTTGAGGTTTGCTCTCAGCCTTCTTGTCCCATTCTCTATTTACCCTGCTAAATATTTTTACTCTGCCTTCATTACTCTTTCCATCAAAAGATCATAATGGAGGTAGAAGATTCTGAGCACATTCCACAAGTTTCCAACTACCTTTGACACTTGATTGTACCTATGCTGATATACTTAAAGTGGTACAGCCCCCCCTCCCCCCGCCTGTGAGGATGCAGGTATATTCATATCAAGGTGCCTTGTACCATATGGGAAGGGGAATAGTTTATGCTTATATAAGGTACCTTTTTATACCAATATAACTGTGTCGACACTAGGGGACTGTGGGATTGTACTGCTTTAACTATTTTGATAAAAATTTGTACCCCTAACTGAAATAGTTACAAACTCTGTGTGCAGGCCAGGCCTTAGCGGTCACAAAGGAAATTAAGGGTGCTCTACATCTTCCAGGATCAATTCCTAAATAATCACTTCTCAAAACTGACAACATTGGGATTATTTAATCTCTCTTTGTTCCTTTCACCTATTCCTCCACCACAGCTAGCCTACACTTGTGTTTCGAGCTTAACTAAAAGCTTTTTTTTCAAACAGGATGACCAAAATGAGACCGCGTAGTCCAAATATGGACTAATCATCCATGCTGTATAAAAACAGAACTCAGTTGCATTGCTCTGTAGATTGAGCATATTCCCTCTGTCTCTGCTTGTCTCCCATTTCATGAGCAGGTTCCTAAACTTGGGATCCAGCCTTCTTGTTGATGTTCTTGGCCATAGGAACAGAATAATTAAGGCAGTCTCCCTGCAAATTCTCCTTTAACTACGCCAAGTGTTGCAGCCATGAAGTAGAAATCCAGTCAGTAAACTCTGCAGCTTGCGGACAACTTTTCTTGCCAAGCATGCATTACGAAGGGCTAATTGTAAGAGTGCCGCACCTGCCGGCTCCCCTGGTGGCTGGAGCCAATGAGGAAAAAATTGTAATTTATTAATGATCGAGTCACAAATAGTAATGAAAACAATAGGAGCATCTGAAGGAAGTGCTGCCAGGGGCAGAGGTGCAGGTGCTCTGTGCCCTGAACAGGCTCGTCGGCACTTTTTTATAAAGCTACTTTACAGTCCTTATCAATTTCTTACTGCTTCCCACATCCCTCCCTCCCCCCCTTTGCAAATGTTTTGCCTGCACAACAGGCTCAGCATTCTTGTTATAGGTGATAAATAGCTGTCACCCCGAGGAGGGAGAAAAGAACAGAGGCAAAAATGTTAGGCCGAAGAAACACAACAAAGAAAAGTGAGTTTCAATTGAAACAAATGAGTGCTAATGGGGCCGCTGAGTCGGCAAAGGAAGAGAGATGATGTGATTTTTAGCTGAGGAATATTTAAAGGTTTTGGGTAACAGATACTGGAGGCCAAGAGGAATCATTCTTCAGTGTGTGTGTGAGAGAGAATAAATATACATATATAAAATATAGTGTGTATGCTGGGATTTTTAAAGATGTCTGTCTAAATTAGGCATCTAATTCCCATTAAATCTGAGTGGAATTTGGACACTTAACTCTCTTAAGGTCTCTTAAAAAATCCCATCCATCGTAATATAAATAACTGCATGATATGTGCAATGTTAGGGTTCTTCTAGGTAGTCAAAAGAGAAGACCTCCAAAAAAAAAAGTTATGCATAATCTAACTCTGCCCCCTTATGTGTGTGCATTACAAGAGCCTTATAAGTGATTACAGTATCTCTTGGATAGTAAAACGTAAGCACAAAGCTAATATAGCTGCACACATATGCATAGATGAGTCTTTAAGTGCATTTGAGAGATGGCTAGAGAACTAATTTACTTGTAGACTGAGGTGCCTGCTTTTACCGTTGCTGTGCATATAGCATTGTACATGTGAAGTACAGGAGTTTGCTATGCCCTTTTCATAGTTTGTGATCATGTAATTAAGGGTGTCATTATGCCTACACACTAGGGCAGAGTTAAGGTTATGCATGTAAGTGTACTCCTTTCCTCGTCTTTTGGCTGATTTTCAGTGCAAGCATCTTAAAGTTCTTTCAAGGATTCTAAAACTTAAAGGTACCTTGAACAAAAGGCATCATAACTTTATAAATATGGACAAAACCACAGGTTACACCGATTGCTGTTTAGTCACTGCACCTTAGTTACTCAGTATTGCCACCCCAAGCCTTCAAAACTAGGCAGGCCCCCTTAGGAGTGGGTCTCTATCTGGGAAAGGGGATATATCTCTTAAATTTGTGTAGTTCATAAAGAATTTTTTTTATAAATTACTATGTAAATGGCATATCACCGCAGTTAAAATCCATCATATTTTTTGCTACTAGGGAGGCGCTCTGTTGTAAGGGTTACAGGGAAAGGGCAGTGTATTTGCAATACAAGGTAGTAGTGTGCAGGAATTAGAAGGTTTTAGAAGAAAATTATTAGAGATTCATCTTATGACAAAATGCCAGTTTCCTAGCAATCTCCTGATCTGCTTACTGAATACTCCAGTAAAGGATCTACATTTTAAACGGAACAAATTAATTTCTTTTTTACTGTTAGCAACTACGCTCTGTATTGCATATTATTGGAAAAATGTGACCCCTCCTCTTATTGAATCTTTAGCTAGGTGCTTTGAACAGTAACCTGATTCTGAATAAGTAATGTACAATGTAGTATGTTAACATTTTATTATAATTTTGTCTTAATGCTTTTCAAAAATCATGAGCTTGGATTCTTTTTATTTACCTTCTGGTTTTTAAGCCTCTTAAGGTTCATGTTCTCAAGCTTTTTCCATTACCATGGAGGCTAGAGACTTATCTTTGAAATGAAACTGAAATTGTCTTTTCATAACATGACTCCAGAAGTTGGGGCTTTGAAAATTTAATTAAAAAAAACAACAACCCCAAACCCAATATTGTGAGATGAGTGATTTAAAATTGCAAATGTTGGCAACACTGATTACTGCACAGGGTTTGAGGAAGGGCTTCTATCCATCAGTACAAGTGCTAATATGAATATTAGATTATACTGGCTAATATGTCCCAGCAAACTGAATTCAAATTCCTGTGGCTCATCACATGGAATAGCGCTACCTTTTGTTGGCTGTAAAATTGATCTAGTAGTCATATGGATGAAATCTACCTAGATCCTCCAGTTTACTGACCAAGTACATGGATGTGGAATTTTTTAGCTTCTCTATATAGGACTGTGTATGTGCAGAGTTGTCCATCAGGACCCCTGCTGGCTTCCTTAGAAGGCTATTAATAAGTTCACTGGAACAGAAACAGGACCCTTCTAGAGCTCAGCTTATTTTTTCCCTGTGAACCAGCTGGTCTGCTTGGTGTGTGGATAAATTCAGTGATAAATGATGGGTCAAGGAGGGAGCAGGCTGATTTTGCTCCAGGCTTGACCTTGTCTCTGGTCTGACATTTGAAATGACAGGTGCATTATAAAGTTGTTTGTTTAGAGGGTCTGCAGTGCATTGTGCACTTTGCGACATAGCACCTGGCCTTGGAGGAGAGTTGGAATAAAGGCTTCCTGATCCATCACCTCTCTGCCTGCTGGTGTCCATGTTCACAGACTGTTAAATTTACACAGACAGCTGCTGTGTAAACACACCAACCAGTGCTGTACACTTAGTCTGTGACACCTCCAGGAAGGCAAAAATGAACAGGATTCAAAGCAGGTAGAGGTCTTTCTGCCACAATCCTGTGCAAATAACCTGGGTCTCTGCAGATCACCCACCTCTTCAAAAGCATTAATTAACTGTAAATGTGCACCGGAAGGAATCTGTGCTGCGTAAGGTGCCATTTTGGGGGTAAGATGAACACCAAGATGCCTGACAGCTTCTATCCTTAGAAACTGCATGGCACTTCTACCAAGAGTGTTAGCTCCCGATCTTCTATCCTGCCTAGATTCCTAGTTGGATCAAGTCCTAAATAGCTGGACAAAAACTTTGTCGTGGACTTCTGTGTTCTCTGGAAGACTGTTGCCCCAGATCCTCTCTGACACCTTAGAGCAGGGGTAGGCAACCTATGGCACATGTGCCAAAGGCGGCACGCGAGCTGATTTTCAGTGGCACTCACACTGCCTGGGTCCTGGCCACCGGTCCAGGGGGCTCTGCATTTTAATTTAATTTTAAATGAAGCTTCTTAAACATTTTAAAAACCTTATTTACTTTACATACAACAATAGTTTAGTTATATATTATAGACTTATAGAAAGAGCCCTTCTAAAAGCGTTAAAATGTATTACTGGCACACAAAACCTTAAATCAGAGTGAATAACTGAAGACTCGGCACACCACTTCTGAAAGGTTGCTGACCCCTGCCTTAGAGTATAAACACTGATGCATTGAATGAGACAGGGCTGTGCTGAGCGCGAATGGTTTCTCTATTTGCCTCGACTCATCCAGAGCAGCTTGCAGTGGCCAGAATTCACTCGCAAAGCAGAAATGTGACATCTTCATCTCCGTTTCAGTTCTGTTCAGATGCTTGGCATTTAAACTCCTGGAGAGCCGGGGAGGGTTGGTATGAAGGATAGACCTGGAGAACATTGTCGCTCCGGAACAGCAAACGAAGGGGGTGGATTGTCTGTTTTCACACTGGGCTGTTTAACATTACAGCTTCCTCTCTTCTATCATGAGCCTCGGCCTAAATCTACTGCCCTGGGGTATAAGAATTGGTTCTTCACTTCCTGAGGGGCTACCATTCCATCAGTGCTGTCACCAAATATTGTCTCCATGATTAATATTCACCCTCTTTCTTCATTAATCATCAGTTTTCAATCATTTTATATCATTTCCTGCTGACAGGGGTGGTGTTTGGGGAGCAACTGGTAGGGAGGACTGGAAGACCTGAACTGCTGTAGGCTGGTTGCAAATGTGCAAACAAAACTACCCTAATGTATCATAATAAAATATGGAGATATACCTATCTCATAGAACTGAAAGGTCATTGAATCCAGCCCCCTGCCTTCACTAGCAGGACTAAGTACTGATATTTGCCCCAGATCCCTAAGCTGTCCCTTCAAGGATTGAACTCACAACCCTGGATTTAGCAAGTCAGTGCTCAAACCACTGAGCTATCTCTCACCCTAACTGAATGTGCCAGTCTGAGAACCAATGGAGAGCCTATTTGTCTAGTGTTGTGGTGGTGGAAAGCCTCAGAGGGTCATCTTGTTACACAGTCACAGAGGGTTAGGCTTTGGGCCATATTTTCAACAAACTTAATGTGAAACAGTAATGGTGCATCCATTTAGGACCACCTCGCTGCCTTAACTTGAGAACCTTAGCACTACTGGTAGGTCATTGGGAGCAGGGTCTGGGATTGTAAGGGGCAGACTGCTGCAGCTTTGCTAATTGTATTAAACCTGTAGGTGCTCATGAAAGGATGGCTGTGTGGTCAAAGCATTGAATGAGGACTTGGGAGATGAGTTCCATTCTCAGCTTGGCCACAGACTTCCTGTGTGGCCTGGGCAAGTCACTTAAGCTATGTTGATATTTACAGCAGCATGTAGATTACTGGTACTACATGTATAGCTACACGCTACAGTGAAAGACTGGCAGTGGGACATTACGCTGCTAAAAAGTAGCAGTAGAGATGTGGGAGGCACTGCTTTGGTGTGTAGAAAGCCCATGTAGGTATGTACCCTAGGTTCAGGTGTGAAGAGCACTTACTCTATGGTATTTACCTAAGCAGTGTTTCAACATCTACTCTACTACTTATACCCAGGCTAGCTGGGAATGCAATGTCTGTACTCTACCCGCTGCCGTAAGTGTAGACGTACCTATAATCTCTGTACCTCAGTTCCCCATCTTCCTTTCCTCCCCCTTTTGTCTGTCTAGTCCATTTTAAATTGTAAGCTCTTTCAAGCGGGGATTCTTACTACATGTTTGTACTGTGCCTAGCACAACAGGTCCCCAATCTTAGTTTGGACCCCTGAACACTACTGCAATAACTGGCAGCCTGGGTCTACTTTCTACAAGACCGCATAGCAATACCATGATTGCACATAAAAATCAGGTAACCTTACATGCAGATGTGGAGATCACACACCTAAAGTACGTGCACCAATCCCTGCCTTAAACTTTAGCAAATCTGACCTCTCCTGTCTGAAGGTAAATTCGCAAGGAGCTGCTCTTTGGGATATTTTGAATTGTCAGAATAAAAATGTAACTCTCCCATAATTTCCAGGTCAGGATATTTTCCTTTCACTTCCTGATTTTACCATTGAGACAAGGGAATTGACAGCTGACAACTAGAGATGGTGGGGAATCTCCAAAACAGATGGGTCTGAGCTACAGATCTGGCTGGATTTGAGTTTCCCCAGAATTGGGGTATTTGGAGCCAGGAGTTTGGTCCTAGTTTCTCTGTTCAGAAGTTGAATTTTATGTGGATAAACACTCATGAGTCTAGATGCTGCTAAACACTGTCTGAACCTCTTGAGCCCACAAAGTTTGGCCAGAAATCACATAAAGGACATCTTTATGTGAGTTCTGTTAATCCAGTTTCCAGGCTGAATACTGTATGAACAGCTTTCTCAACACCGCTTTTCAAAATTCGTAACCAGTAACCTTATGCCAGTAACAGCCAACCTGGGATGGTGGCAACATTTACCAGGGAATTCCAGTCCTCCTCATTTTCAATTAGAGTGAACTTACCAAGGGCAAAAGAAGGACCTTTCTCGGCTGCTGTGACCAGAGGCGTTCTTCATTGCTTACCTCCACTGCTACAGGAAAGTACATATGTCTTAACAGTTTTCTCTCTGTCTACCTAGGCATTGCTTATCACTGGAGGAATGCAATTCTTAGAGTCATATAAAACAGGGATGTAGTCTGGTGGGTCTGTCCACCAGCTTGAGGACAAAAGTCAGCCATGCCCAACTTCGTTTTTGCCTTCTACTCAGGCTCTTTTTAGTCTCTTTTTTTTTTTGAAATGTGATTCTCTCCACCCCTCCCATTTTCATTTTTTTTCAACCAGCTTTAGCTTATATGTAAGGTCCTGTGGTGGTTCCACTCCCACAGTCAATTTTATACCCTGACGGTTCCTGGTTCTCTAGTCCAATATTAATAACTGATCTGACACCAACAATCACTGCTCTGGTTATTTCTTTATTTGCCTGTCATGGACATGGAGTACCACATTATGTGGTTGCTGCAATGGCATGTGTAAACTGGTGAATGCTCTGGCTATGGGCTAGCTAGGCAGCTAATTAGGAATTTGTATTCTATTTACTAAATTGGTGTGAACAACTGCATCAACCTTGTGAGGAAAAAGGTGAACTTGCAATTGCATGCAAGTATTTCTATTTTTCTACATGAACCTGCACTTCTCCATCTCGAAAATTTGGCCCAGAATTTAAACTCCTAGGGGGATGTTGATAATTATTATTAATAGTAAATAATAATTAATACTTAGCTCTTACATAGCACTGTTCATCAATAGTGTTCTCAAAGCACTTAATAAAAGAGTTAAGTATCATTTCCCCCACTTTACAGGTGAAGAAACTGAGTCAGAGGTGAAATGACTTGCCCATGGTCACCCAGCAAGTCAGAGTCAGAGCTAAGACTAGAACCTAGGCCTCCTGAGACCCAGTCTATTACTCTTTGCACTAGGCTCTTCAAAATGTGGGTAGATTGGTTTGATTGGCATCTGGAAATGTGAATGCTTATCGGTGTATCCAGATGTCTCTAGTCTCGGAGTTGGGCTGGAAACATCTTGAAGTTTTAAATCACATGAGATTTCTAGGGATGTGCTTGTTTCTGCAGGTGTGAAGCCCCAGTAGTACAAAGCCTCTTTGTACTATTTCATTTACCTTTGCTTGCAGTATGCTGGGAGTTGGAGCAGATTAAGCTCCATTGTAGGTCACACTACTGCATGTCGAGCAGTGTTGCACAGCCCCAGCACAGTCACATAAAGATGTAGGCAGGGATGCCAGTTGCAGGTTCCAGTACTAGGTAATGTGCTATGAAAGCCGGAAGTACCAGGACTAGCACATCTATCACTGGTAGGGAGCCCCTGGCCATCTGTGTTCTGGCTTGCTTAGCAAGATGGAATGCATCTTTTTCCATGTTAGTAACAAATGGAAAGAGCAGCTACAGTCCATATCTTTTGCTATAAATCGTCCAGCAGTAGCGATGCCTGTACCCAACGGCCCACCAGAATTAAGGCTGTCAGAATGGCCGCGGTGCTCCCATTGCTGTGTTGTCTGCCCACCTCAAGAAGAGTGGAATACCCAGTGGTCCCATAACCTGAGGACATAATTAGTGCTGTTCGTCCTTTTACTGCTCTATTGCAAAAGAGTCCAATCAGCAGTAACTCTCTGAACATGGGATTGGGAGTGGAGAAGGCTCTGCTATATGGATAAACACTGACTAATTAGGAAACCTGGACAATCTAGCATCAGAGACCTCATTACTCACTGAGCTTTGGTTTTTATTTATTTATTTTTTTAAAAAACAAGGTTTTGGCTCAAAGCGATCTTGTGTCTTTTCTTCTTTCTCTCCCTCCCGCTGACCACCCTGCATTGCTGCAAATGAAATCTGCTTTGTCATCACCTTCCTAAATCTGTACCCTGCATTAGTTTGTCTAGTGGTTAGATCACGGAATTCGGTTCTATTCTGTAACCTTGCCTGAGCTACATTCCTTTTTTCCTCCTTCCCCATGCTCAGTTTTCCCAACTAAAAATGGGGGTGCTATTTTTCCACCATGTGGGGGGATGTGTTGAGGCTTCAGTTATGAATGTTGGCAAGTGCTGTCAGCTCCTTACCTGAATGACCCTATAAAGATTGCAGTGTGTAGGAATAAGGCAGTATCCCTTTAAATAGTTTGAATCCTTTAGTGGTGCTCACTGTGTTTTAGAAAGTCTGAAACCAGCCAGAGCAGCAGTATGTAGCTAGTCAGGCCTTGCATATTTGAGGGCTTATATACTCCTTAAAGGGATACTATCTGTGATGGATGTATACTCCACACTGACACTAAAAGGGTTAACTGGAACTAGAGCGGCTAATTGTGCTACCTGGCTACATCTGGAGGGTGGCCAGGCCTACTGCAAGATGAAGCCCAGCTGAGGAAGGAGCTGGGTGATGACTATAAAGAAAGAAAAATCTGGAGCAAGAGGGGACTGCAGGGAGAGTGGAAAACTCTGCAGTCACTATCTGGGACTAGAGTGGAGAGACTGTGAGGGTCAAGGAGGTAACTCGGAGCCCTAGGATCCTCTCCTAAATAGAGGGACTGGCCAGAGGCCAGGAGAGACGCAGAGCAGCCCTTGGGAGGGGAGCAGGCTCTGTGGTGAGGAAGCCTGACAGAAAGGCTGGACTTCCAGGGAAAGAACCCCCGTGAGGCGTTCAATGGAGGAACAGAGCCAGGGGAATGTAAGAGGCATAAAAGGTCAATCCCAAGAAGGGCAGAAGTTGGTTAAGTTGATACTTTTGGTATGAGATTTATTGGGGGATTCCAGGGGAGAGCTCTGCGAGTGCTGGCCCTGAAAGAAGGATGACTGGGGAGAGGCCAGCTGACAGACTACAGTAGGAAGAAATCCAAGGAGGCAGCAGCAGGGAGTCTGAAGGAGCAGACCTTGGCTGCTGGTTATAGAGTCCCTGGACTGGAACCCAGCTTAGTGGGAGGGCCTGGGTTCTACTACCAGCCACTGGGAAAGATGGTGTGAGGCCCCTAAGAACAGGAGAAGGACAACTGAGGACCCTGAGGGAAGATCATGAGGACTGCAGGGCCTAGAGTTAGGACTGAAAACCTTTTGTAAGGATCTTGTACTGTTACTTGTTGGACTTTCTGTTTTCATGAGAGAGACACAATGTGGGTGAGGTAATGTGTTACCATGGAAGGGGTGGGACTAAACATGACCTGGCTGGAGGGCCAAGTTGTGAGAAAAGGCAGACAGAAGCGGAGTGACTGTTGGTAAGGGGCGGGAGAGAGAAGGGTTGCTATGCCACGCCCAGCCAAAAGGGAGTGCACCAGTGGTGAGTCAACCCTTCCACATTACCCTGTACCTATATACTACAATAGTAGATTTCCATCTCTCCCCCCACCACACACCCCTGGAAAAAAATTGGGGAACAGGAAGTAATAGTGTGAACCTAGATGCATGTTTATTGCCCTCTTCCATTACCCCAAGGATTGCTTGCTGTAGCATTAAACAGTATGAGGGCCAAGGGTCCCCAAAGTGCAGTTTACAGGCTGGTTCAATACAAGGCTATAGCAGCAGCTGGTGAAATAAAACACATCAACCATTATTAAATGCAGGATGGAAAGAGCTGCCAATAGCTGAAATGGCCAGTTGAGCTCTGTGTTGCATGGAAGTGTCCAGACCCCAGAGACTACCTGGAGCAGTTGAGACCCCTTGCTGAGGCTATTTGGTGCCTCTTTGTGCCAACCCTTCTCTTGCCAGGACTGGAAAAAAATAGCAGGAATAAAACTCCTGCTTTATAGAAAGCACAGGATGGAACTATTCATTGCTCCTTTTCCTTATGATGTGGTGGTAGGATGTGATACTTCAGCTATTCTATCTAGATCTGATTTAATAGGCAGTTGGGATGGAAATTGATGATCCTTTCAATTGATAAGCTTAAAATCCCAGCTAACTGAAACATTTTTTTAACCCTCTGCGTGCAAGTACTCCCAACATACATAACTGGGCCCCAAAATAGATGGCAAAGTGGTAAACATATTTTGCATCGTAGTCAGGGACTGAATTGCTTTCGCTGCCTATGTAGAATCCAGTGAAGCAGAGTACTGTAGATGCTACCCTGAAGACCCAACAATGCGAGAAATAGCAGGGGTATCACAGAGTGGATGAGAAGTCTTTTAGATTTTTGCTAATTTTTACAGTAATATAGGTGGCCAAAGGTTTGAAATTTTGATATTTTTGATCAAACTGGGTTATTTCATTAAACATTAAAACTTTGTAACAGGGGCCTGATCTGGTAACCCTAACACATTTAAGTAATCTTTACCCCTCCCCCCTTCCTACCCTCATGGATTTATAAGGATTACTGATGTGAATACAGTTGTGGTATCAGCACCCAGCACTTTTATAGCTTTTAAAAGAAAACTCTTCAACAATAAATTGTGGCTCACAACAACCATGGAAGGTAGGTTGGTGGTAGAACTTATACATGAGGGATAGTGACTCACTCATCGCTCAACAGTAGGTCTGTGTGGGCTTCCAGCCCCATGCATATTCTACTAGACATCTCTCGTGAACAATATAGATATTAACATAATCTGGGCTCAGCTGAGGCTCTTTGAACCAGAGCTGCACTGTTGGAGTGGCTGGGAGGCATTCTACTTCCCAAGTGGTGTGGCTGAAGGGTTTATGGTTGTGTAGACAGACAGGAGTAGATGTATATTTTTAAAGCTGGTTGACATTTTTTATTGGGAAGTTTTGCAAACTTAACTGACAATTTCCCCCCCTCATTTTTTTTAAAAAGTTCAGTAAATAAGAACAGCTCTGTTTTTATCAACAGTAAGGAAAATGGGTCCATTTCAAACTCTGCAAGGTAGAAAACTTGGAAATTTCAAAAGTTTTTGCAATTTTTTGGATCACTGTAAATTTATTTTATACATTTATTGACTCGGATCTTTCCCTATGGCCAACGAGTGCACAACTGTTCAGGAACCACACCCTGTTTGAATTCTCTACAATACCTCTTCAGCTCATCTCGTAGATGAATAATATACTGAAAGGAAACATAACATTAAGTTAATACTAGGGAAGAGTTCATGATGCAGTTCCTCTGTGGCTTGTGTATATTCTACAGTCCCATTAGAAAAGGCACAGCCATAGATCATGCCACCACATTGCTGAAATATGCATTTCTATCAGTGGCAATTCCTCCTGTATTAGTGCCCATGCAAAGGATGAAAAGCACTTGAAGAAAAATGCCATAATACATGCTCTATAAACCACTGTATCTCTGCTGGTACACCAGAAATGTAGGTTGTATTTGGGGAATAGGATCTCTAGAAATCTTGCCTGCATATGCGGGAGGAGTGGGTTGGCTCTGTTTTCACTAACCTAGCTTTCCTATTAAAACTGACCAGAGCCATAGGGCAACAGCTCTTCCTGCATTAGTACAATTGGGATATTTACAACTCCGTGGAGGATTCCACAGAGCAATTGTTCTGTAAATGAACATTGACATAAAGGTCTTGCCCTCACTGATGAGCATTGATGTGGTGTTTTCCATAGTCACAGTTCCCAGTTATAGGGCAGCTTTCACAGAGGTTGTTTGTTTTCCAAAGAACTTGGCTACAAGGAAGACCCCAGAGCAGAGAGCTGCACTAACAAATACTCCTTTCTGGCATCCTTGCTTCAAACACATGGCCTCCTTAGTAACCCTTTCACCAGGTGCCTCACCTGCGTGGGAAAGCTCAGTGCACAAAGGGGAAGCAGAAAGGACTGAACCCAAAGCTGTACAGCAGCATCAGCCAAACAGCCATGCCTGCTGTTGCAATGTCGCCTCTGAACATAACAGAGCTAAGGGGCATAATTTCTATGTATGCATGTGTCATTTTTGCTAGCACTAAGCATGCCCCAGCCCTTCAGGCCCCAACAAGCACCTGGAGGTTAGTGCAGCACAAGTTGCATCTTCTAGTGCTGCATCCTCCCGGGCCCCCAAGCTCCCTTGGAAGTATTACCTCTCAACTCCTGTCTCTCTGGTTCCTTCATTTGCTCTCCATTCTCATCTGCATGCCTTGTGCTACACACCTCTATGCACCAGGAATCCTCTCTGATAGGGCCACTGTGCCTCCTCCCTTTCTTCGAGTCCACTCAGAGAAATATTTCAAGGAGGTCTGTAAGCCCTACTACTCAAGACCCTGTTGCTTGCTACCAGAGTAGGGGAAATGGCCAGGTTTCTCTGTCCCCTAGCAATCCATAGCTCCTGAATAATCCCCTTGGGGGCACTGGCAACCAAGTTAATAGAGTCTGGACCTCCCCTGGCTTGTGGGTGGGGAGGGGAGTGGCGACTGTAGGACCTGCTTGCCTTACTATGGCCTTCTACTGCAGCCAAGGGAAAGTATATGCTTAGCCCTCCCCTGGTCAAGACTCCCTCATAGAACTGTGGCCCTCATTTGTATCCCTTGGCAGGGAACAAAACCCATCACGAAAGGCTCTCCAGCTGGGTCAGCTGACTCCCAGCACCTGCCTGCTAGGCTTCTCTCAGAACAGAACGGGCTGCTCCCTGACCCTTTAGTGGAGCAGGGGGGCCCATCCCTTTGATTGTTGATTATTCCTAGACACCTTTGAAAACCTCTTCCCAGGGCTTCATCTGGAGATGTTTTGGTAGGGCTGCGTTATTTACAACCACGTCCCTTTGCTGCTATGCATTTGCTTCTATCTGGTATCTAAGGGCAGATGATCAGGTAGTGTTGTTAGTTTCCTTGGTGTGCTACTTGGATCCCAGTTTGAGGCTGTGCTATGGGACAAGCAAGCTTTCAAGTTTAGGGACAGAGCTTAGCAGGACTAGACAAGAAGGGAAACGTTTTTGAACAGAAGCAACTCTTGGCTGCACCATGGAGATCTCTGAGGTTCAGCCTTCCTGAATAGTAAATTTGCAGTAACTTTCTCTAACAGGTTTACCGAGGATTACCAAGTGCTCATTCAAAAGGGTTTCCTTGTATTCAACATTATAACTGGACAGTAGGCAGCAATCTGCTCCCTGAACAGGTTTATCCATCTGTTGTGTCTGATGAAGTCTGCTGAGTTAGTCAATGGATTTCCTGCATTGCTCATTTACTGGGGGAGTGAAATCAATGTTAGGGGCCCCCTGAGGGAGATGGGACCATGTAATGTATATAGTGACTTTCATCCAGAGCACATGGAAAAAATTTCCTCTTTAGGACATAAAGACACAAAAAGAGAGTTGGGTATCCAACTCCCCAAAGTGCAATTGTCCTTTGAACACCACCTAGATTGTGCCAGTGTAATTATGTTGGCTCCATCCCCCAAGCCCCCTCCTCCCATGGGCCCATGCAAAGAGGTAAATTTCAGTCGTGGGCACTGCACTCCCAGCATATGAGGACTAGAGGAATCCATTGCTCAAATGTTTAGCTCTTGCTATTTGCTAGTCTCCTGTCGGTGCCGAGTGGGATGTGGTAGTGGAAGGTGTGATTGTGCTGTTCTAATGTTCTCTATTGACTGGATGCCGTGGAGTCACTACTGGTCACCCGACAGCCCTCATTTGGTGGTTGCCCACTGGAGTGAGCTGCCTTACTTGGTATGATCAAGGACTTAGGAGTGGGAGAAAGACAAAGCTCCATTTCGGCGCGGGGGCGGGAGGGGGGAAGTGTCTTTATGAAGGCATAGAGATTAGTTTGGTTTTTGGAGAGGGGACACTGGTTTGGTGGATTTGGTCTCCATTCGTTGCTAATCCCTGTGGTACAGGTGGGGTGAGAGAGACGTCAGGAAGTGAAGTGGTGAAAGGGGGAGGGAGGAATCATGCCACTTCCAGTCTGAGCCTAGGTATTCATGTTGGCTTGGGGGTCACAGGGACCCAGCCAATTAATGAGAAAATGGAACTCACAGCAGGTCTGTCTCTGCTGGGATAACTTGTCTCTCAGCAGTTTGCCTTCCCCAGCAAAGCAGTGCTAGGATGTGTTCCTGTTTCTCCCTCAGAGGCAGAGATTGGGAGGGGGAGGGGGCTGTTCAGTCATGCTAATCCGGAGTGTGTACCTGGACAGCTGGTACTTCTTGCAGTGCCTTCATTTTAAAGCTATCCATCATGCTCAGGGGAGAGCAGCCAGGCCCTGAATTGCAGAACTGGCACCTTGGGAAGTGTTCATCTGTGAAACCTGACTTGGCAGCACAGCTTTGCCATATGAGAAAATGCTTCAACTCTTTTTTTTCTAAGAAAAGGTAAAGGGAGAGGCTGAATCTGCTCCCAGGCACTCAGCTGTGTCCCTCCCACGCCATCCTTCTGCTTCTGCAGGAGTGGAGCAGGTACATCTAGTCAGGGCAAAGATGCTTCGTTCCAGGGACAATAGGCAGTTGTCTACAAACTGTTGTCTAGACAGTTCTCCTTTAGCGTCACTTTGACCTTTCAGGATCCTTACTCTGTGTGTGTGCGTGTCTGCTGCAGAACGGATCAGTGAAAGGAAACTGGGCCTGAGCTGCAAATCTGGGAACGGGGGTTAGGAATACCTTGAGTTTTAGAGTCTGGGGTAGGTCCATTATAGGGAAGCTGTAGAATATAATCCCAATGCTCAGTGTCTGGATACAGGGTTTGGCAACTGCATTGCCATGGGAACAACTTTTTGTCATACACAGTCTGGGCTGAAATCAGAACTGATGACCTGGAGATGAAAAGTAGTTAGATCAAGGAATTTCCAAAGAGGACTCCTTGGTTCCACTCCCAGACCTACCGCTGCTTGAGTGTGACTTGCTGTAGGATACTGTACAAGGGACATAATACTTATCACATGGCAATGTCGTGAGGCTTAATTAGTGTGTAAAGTGCTTTGAAATCATTGGGTGAAGGGTGATATAGATGTAAAGTATTATCTTTCTTCCTTGGAGGTGGCTATATTTCAGTGATGGATGAAGTGACTCATATATATATATATATATATATATATATACACACTGAAAAGCACTTGGGATACTTTTGACTCAAAGGTACTATGCAAATCCAATTCATTGTCACTTTCCATTACCAATCCCTTTGAGCCATCCAGTCCACCGTAAATGGCGCTTCTCATTTAATCAGAATTCAGCCTTTAAAATTTCCATGAATCCATAGATAAATAAGAAGCAGCTGTAGATGATCATTTATTTATAAATCTATTTATAATCTATGTTTTGCATATTAATCAGAACCTCTCTATGTGGCAATTCCTTAAGAATCGTTTTTCTGAGTGGCTTCTTTTGCCCCTAGATAATGTGCAAAGAATTAGATTAGAAATAGTTTTATAAATAAATGATAAACTCCTGCTTTATTTATATATTTAAGGTGGAGGTGCCACTCTTTAGAACACTGGATTCCCTCCTTTCTGCCTGCCATGTGGTAAACTTTACTGGAGCTAGCTTCCCAAGTGTCCCTTTAAAATGTGCACTTCTCACTTTAGATGGAAAAGCTCCGCATACTACCTAAGGTGAGACACCCTGAGGCCTGACCCAAGGCAGCCATTGTCAGAAGAAGGAGCAGAGGAGTTCAAGGTACTTGCAGTACACACTAAAAATAAAGGAGCAGAAGTTTATAAATCCAGGAACCTTTTGCAAAGTTCTGTTCTGTGCAACACAGGGAGTTGAGTTACTGTCAGGAACAACAAGGAGTCTGGTTAGGGTTACCATTCGTCCGGATTTACCCGGACATGTCCTCCTTTTTGTGCTAAAAATAGCGTCCGGGGGGAATTTGTAAAGCACTCACAATGTCCGGGATTTCCCCCTCCCCCGGCACAGCAGAGGGAGTGGCTGGGAGGGCTGCAGGAAAGTCCCGGGCTGGACTCCGGAGCAGCTGGAGAGGAGCTCCGCCCTGCATTCTGAGCAAGTGTCTCAGCACAAAGTGCAGCCCTCCCCTTTTGCAACTGGGAGCGGTTTCTGCCATGCAGGGTAGCAAAACGGGAGCGAGAGCACTTTGTGCTGATACAAGGGCAGCTCTCCCCTGCAACCCGGTCCGGACCAGGGACCGGGTTTTGTTGTGCAGGGCCAGGGACCGGGTTTTGTTGTGCTGGGGAGCTCAGCCACTTGTCCGGCTCGCACAGAGCCCAACACCCTGTTCTGAGCAGCAGGGTAAGGGGGGGCAGGAGAAGGGGCAGGGAGGTTCTGGAGGGGGCAGTCAAGAAACGGGGGGGGGCTTTTTGGGGGGAGTGGAGAAAGTTTTGGGCAGTCAGGGTACAGGTAGGGGGTAGGGTCCTGGTGGGCAGTTGGGGGGGGGTCTTAGGAGGGGGCAGTTAGGGGACAAGGAACAGGGAGTCTTAGGTAGGGGGTGGGGTTCTGGAGGGCAGTTAGGAGCAGGGGTCCCAGGAGGGGGCAGTCAGGGGACAAGGAGCGGGGGGGGGTAGGGGGCTGGGAGTTCTGGGGGGGAGCTGTCAGGGGGCAGGGGTGGGGAGAGGGATCAGAGCAGTCAGGGGACAGGGAGCAGAGGGGTTTAGATGGGTTGGGAGTTCTGGGGGGGGCTGTCAGGGGGCAGGAGTGCGGAGAGGGATCGGAGCAGTCAGGGGACAGGGAGCAGAGGGGTTTAGATGGGTTGGGAGTTCTGGGGGGGGCTGTCAGGGGGTGGGGAGTGGTTGGATGGGGCGTGGGAGTCCCAGGGGTCTGTCTGGGGGTGGGGGTGTGGATAAAGGTTGGGGCAGTCAGGGGACAAGAGGCAGGGAGGCTTAGATAGTCCTGGGGGGCAGTTAGGGGCAGGGGTCCCAGGAGGGGGTAGTCAGGGGACAAGGAACGGGGGGAGGGTTGGGAGGTCGGGGGGGCGGGAAGTGGGAGGGGCAGGGGCGGGGCTAGGGCGGGGCTCCTCCTGTCCTCTTTTTTGCTTGCTGAAATATGGTAACCCTAAGTCTGGTGGCACCTTAAAGACTAACAGATTTATTTGGGCATAAGAGTTCGTGGGTAAAAACCTCACTTCTTCAGATGCATAGAGTGAAAGTTACAGATGCAGGCATTATATACTGACACATGGAGAGCAAGGAGTTACTTCGCAAGTGGAGAACCAGTGTTGACAGGACCAATTCAATCAGGGTGGATGTAGGCCACTCTCAATAATAGATGAGGAGGTGTCAATTCCAGGAGAGGAAAAGCTGCTTCTGTAATGAGCCAGCCACTCCCAGTCCTATTCAAGCCCAGATTAATGGTGTTAAATTTGCAAATTAATTTTAGTTCTGCTGTATTGATACTTGATACGAGTTACTGTCAGGAGGGACAAAGGAATGTGTTAGGCGTAAGGGTACGGGAAAGTAGCTCAGAAAACTCAAGAACCACTTGAGCCTTCACCTGAACAAAGAACTGCATTCCAACAACTTTTATAAGTACAGTTGAGCTCAATCCAAGAGGTCTGGATTCCAAGTCCGAGAGGGATCCAATGTCTGATCTGTATACTATTCTAGAGAGAGGTCTGAGCAAGGAAGCGTGGATGTAGGTGTGAATATCCCTGGAGTTTGGATCTGATGTGCTGGTCTTGACCCATTTGTATTTTGAAAGCTCTCCTGTTCAATAAGGTCCCAGTCCAGCAAAACTCTTAGGCTCTTGTTTAACTTTAAGTCCTCTTGATTAAGTTAAGATGATGGGGTATTTTAACTTGACTTGGTAGGACTACTCATATGCTTAGATGTTTTTGCTCAGTCTTGGTCTTACTGGTTAATGTGCATGTTACCTTTCATAAGCCTTCAATCACTGCAGAATTACAAACACTGAGTTGTCAACTCTTGCAATTTGTCAGTCTCATAACATCTGCTTTCTCTGATAGCCTGAGCTCCCACAGCCGTGTGTATTCATGAGAATCTCAGCTTTCATTTAAAAATATGACTTTGTAGCCCTGGTGGTTGCAGTGTACTTTGAATATGTGACCTGAGTGCACTCCAAAGACTACTGAAAAACCAGAAGGCAAAGAAAAACATCCCCAAACTTTTGTTGTTTTCACAGTCATGATTTTTGGGGGTGGGCTCATCAATTCCAGGAAGGATGGTCCAGTGGTTAGGGAATTAGCCTAGGATTGGGAGATCTGGGCTTGATTCTCTGCTCTGCCACAGACTTCCTGTGTGCAAGTCACTTAATCTCTCTCTGCCTCAGTTCGCCATCTGTACAGTGGGGTAATAGCACTGCCATGCCTCACAGGGGTGTTGTGAGGTAAAGAGTGCTCAGATACTAGTGGTTGGGATGATAGAAGTACATAACATGGATATAGTTTGTAATGCTTGGAGTTGGTGATACTGCAAACTATGTACTGTACACACTGAGAGAACATCACCTAGAAATGAAATGCAACCATTTCTGGGTTGGGATGCGGCATCCACTATTAGAGGTGACAAATACTATAATAAATGCTTCCTTGAATAATCACTTGTGTGAATTTGCATCCTCTGGGTCTGTGCTCCTTTTGTGTTCACTTTCAGTGGATATTTCTCTTGACTGAGTTTGGTCTTCAGAAAACAAAAGCCAAATTTCCATGTTCACGCATTTGTGGAAAATGAATTGTAAATCTGCATATTCACTGAATCAGGAAATGGAAACACTACTATGTGGCTGATTTGGCCAGTCCCAGCCAAGAGATCTCAGATATGGAGTGGCAAATACTTGCAGAGAAACACTTTCCCTCCATCCAGGTTTACTGTTGAAAAATAATAGAAGAATTCTGAATAACAGTTACAGACTAATAAGTTTAAGTATTTGTTCAGCCTAATTATAACAGCGCCAGCAATACTGAATGTTAAAACAAGGGCCATTTTAGAACAGCACAAGATACTGCAGGCTTGGTCTCCCCGTCATTTAGTATGCTGTTCCTCTGGGATATGGCACTTGGCTTGCTGCCTCATATTATAGAACATGCAGCATTACAATATTAGCCCAAGAATGTCCGATATTGTGTAGGGCTGTAGAGGGGTTTGGCCGGGACTTGTCCATCTCCGGGGTGGCGGGGAACCACACTGCCTCGCTACTTCCTTTCAGTTGTGACGGGGAATTAGCCTGGCCACGGGAGTCTCTTGCTGCAGCAACAGTAGAGGCAAAACATAACAGTTATTCACATCCGGTTGGCGGGCAATGGTGAGTCACGGGCTCAGGTCCTTAGACAGGAGCCGAGCAACTGTTCTATAATGAGCAGGCCCCAGCCCTGGGTCGGGGCGGGGCAGGAAAGAGTCAGTGGCTCAGGCCCTCAGGCAGGGGCTGAGCAAACAGATAAACAGCAGGCCCAGGCTTCTGGCTCCGAAGGACCTGGGAGAGGGGGAGATGGCTACCCACCAGTTGGGTGGCAGGGGGGACACAGGCCCACCCACTCCACTGCATCCCAACCCGGGGCCCTAGCAGCGGCAGAAGACCCGCTGCTGTCAATGGGGATCCTGGCCGCAACACACTGACATAGGCTCTGGCAGTGCTGCAGCCAGACTAGGATCGGCTGCCCCCAGGCTACTTCCTGACTTCCCCTCTAGAGGTACCTGGGGCTGGACGGTGTCCTCCAAGGGGTCAAACACCATGGGCTCCTCAGGGTAACTGGTGAGGGGTAGGCTTGACAGCTCCTCCGGGTAACTGGCGAGGGGTAGGCTTGACAGCTCCTCCGGGCTCTGGTCAGCATCAGGCATCGGCTGGTCTGGCCAGTCTTCAGGTCGGCCACTCGCCGATTGCCGGGGTCTCCCAAGCGGGAGCTAGGCCACAGGCATCTGGCCTCTCCAGAGGCTGTTCTTCTAGTGAGCTCTGGGGTTGGGCTTTTATACTTCCTGTCCTGCGTCTTGACCTTTGGGGGGCGGGCGCAGGATTCACTGGCTCTGCCCACTTTGGTGTCCAGAGAGGCTCGTCCCTCTCCGGGGTGGCGGGGAACCACACCGCCTTGCTACATGGGCATACAGAATCAGTCCAGGAATACATGCCTTGCTGTGTTTTATCTTGCCTGATGAATACAGTTCTCTTCAATAACTCCATTGCCCACTGCATGTTCCAGGATCCTTCCTTACTTTCTGCTAGGCAACCAGACTTCTATTTGTTAAACATAATCTGATTCACAAACCACTGCTGTCTACATACAGAATGTGATGTTAATTAGACCACAAAGATGTGTGAAAATGAAGACAAATGGGCTGACTTTAACCCACTCATTTCCTGCTCTCCCCCCCCCCCCCAACAAATTCCTAAACTGGAGACTACTCCACTTCTGTGTTACCTTAGAAATGCAATGAGCTAGATCCGCAGGTGTGCCGAAGCTGTGCATAAGGCACCTGGAAATGGGGAAGGGACTTAGATGGATTTCCACTCTCTTGATTTTTTGGGGCTGTATGTGTGTGTGTGTGTGTGTGTGTGTGTGTGTGTGAGAGAGAGAGAGAGAGAGAGAGAGAGAATCTGTCCCTGAGGCAACGTTAGAGCAACCCTGTGGCTATCTCAAAAAGCATCTGAGTTTAGCTGTGGCACAGTAAGTGAGAGCAGCAGACAACAGCAGGGATAGGATGAAGGAGGTCAAGTCATTCAGTAATAAGATTATGTAGTTACTTGGGTTTGGTATGTGTAAGTTGTGATTGTTCCCTTAAAGTTAAGGGATAATAGACAAAAGAATAGAAGCTAAATCATCTCTTAAGCGAATAACCATGGTTTACTGCAAGCCTGGTTTACTGTATTGGAAAACCAGTAAATATACTATAAATGATCGTGAACAATGAGATCCTGACTCCAGGGAGATAGAAAATACCCGTTGGGTCATCGTCCATCTCTGACTACGATAAAACATAAAGGGCCTAATTCTGTGCTAGATCTCTTGAGAACTGGATTCTGGGCTGCTTCCAGAGCTGGCATAAGTTAGAGCAACCTCAGGAAGGGTCCATCTTACAATAGTGTTACATGGAGCAAAGAGCAAAGAGCTTTAGTATCTGGACAGGCATTTACATGAAACTCAAGCAGGATTTCTATACCTGTTGAGTTTGATTTCAGAATCTGGAATGAAGAGTAAAAAAGAATTAATGAGCATTTGAACATCATTGTACCTTTTTTTAAAGGGGAGGGGCTTAGCCCATTGGGCTCCTGATCCTTCTGACGTTTGGGTGCTTATGTCATTAGTGTTATTGGTTTATTCTCTTTGTAATCACAATAAATAACATCTCAAGTTTAAATAAAGAAAATATTTCAAAATCAGTCATACGTTCTACTGAAGAGTTACGTCATACAGACTCTACATGGGGTCATGAATTTTTCCTTACATTGTATTTTAGGGCCTATTATTTTTAGAGATCTGTTTTTAAAGAGAAGGTAAAAAATTATGAGAAATCATTCTAAAGGTACTCAAGGAGATGGAGTATCACCCAGCACTCAGAGTAGTGGTTTGAAAGTCAGGATTCCTGGGTTCTAATCCCAACTTTTCCATTAATTATTACTTTAGGCAAGTCATTTAACCTCTCTCTGCCTCAGTTCCCCACCTCTAAAGAGGATAATGACAATTTACCTCCCAAGGTTTAATTAAATAATCTTTGAGACCTCAGAGGAAATGTGGTATATGTACACAGTAGTGTTGTAATTTATCAAATGCGTCCTGTACTCTTAGAATTGCTGATTTCTGGTTTCTCTGTCAATTGCACTTAATTATGCTTATTTTGGGCAGAGAATTTAAATATTGATTAAATCTTTTTATTTATATTTTAATCTTTGTCTCAAATTCCACAACATCTCACCACTTGGTAAAATAAATCACTGCACATGCATGCAACACAAACAGCTTCTTTCTTGTCACTTTATGGCAGACTAAAGTGTACAGGTACATAAACTATGCACGATACATAATGATACATGGAACACTTTGCAAAATGTTCTCTAGGGTGGGAAGTGATAACTGCTGTAGTGGTACCAGTAACACTATATAAGAGAGTATGGATGGGAAGTGAAGGAGACTATTGTATCCAATTAAAGCATCAAGGGTATTTGGGTAAGAGATTTAATTATTTATACTGTATTGTAACTGGAGATGAGTACAAGCCTTGAAGTTCAGATGTGACCTGGATCAAAACCTGTGCAAATTCAGATGGTGGCTAAGGTCAGAGAGGGTCCATCAGGCTAATGCTCTGATGCTCTTAAATAATGCTATGGATACCACTCAACCTTCCAGGACTCAAATATAGGTCACAGAGTGTGATATAGTCCTAGAATGAGGGACATAAGAAAAACTTTAATGCGAGAAAAGTTTAAATGCTGGGGGTGGGATTCATCCTGTTAGAGAATACATTTACAATAATTTCACTTTCATGAGTCTGCATTTCTGACATAAATAATTGTAAACAATAAAACTGAGGACACTAAATCTGCACAAGAATGTAGGTAACCGGAAGTAAACTGATCACACCTCAAACAGAGGTATGGTACTGTGAGATGAACAGAAGGATTAAGGACATTAGTTTTGCATCACATTTGGAAGGTTGCACCTTGGGTAGAGAAGGGAATTGACAGCATCTACAGCTGTGGGTTTTCGACACTAAAGATTCTTCCACCACTCATAAGAGGAGAAACAAAACAAACCCCCCATCCAACAATCTGCCTGCTGTTTACTGCCAATAACTCCTGATTACTTCAGCTAAGTTCAAGGCCTGGAAACATTGTTGACAATGTGATTTTGGAAACATGGAAAGTGTTATCTGGTTGTGAAAGCTGTTCTGTGTCAGGAGTTTCAGTGCTGTCACTCTGCTTGCCTTGCAGCAACGTTTAGTGCTCCATCATCATCTCTGAAGTAGGACACTTTCAAGATACTTGCAGTGCTTTCTAGGTTGCTTGTGCCAGTTGTCCTAATGACAGCTAGGCAGTGTGGCCAAGTGGACAAAGCACTGGACTAGGATGCAGATGGGCTGGATTCTATTCCTGGTTGAGCTACCAATATGCTGGATGACCTGAGGGAACTCACTTTACCTCCCTTTGCTTCACTTTCCCCATCTGTAAAATGGGGAGAATGATGCTCACCTCCTTTGTAGACTACTTTGAAATTGACTGATGAAAAGTGCTGTATAACAGCTAGGTGATATTTTATTAATGGGCTCCCTTTGAGCTATATGGCTTAACTCTTTCAGCGCTGGAAGTGTTGCAAAAACATTGTGCCAGCATGGCATGTGTCTCACAGCCAAATGGAAGTAGGCTGTAGATGGCTTTTGAGGGATGCTCTACAAAATAAAGCCTTGCTCCTGCATGAGGATCTGCTAGCACATAGTTTCATTGACTTCAGTGGGAGCTCACGTAAATGTAGGGGTCTCTGCTAGCAGATCCCAATGTAGGATTGGGGCCCAAAGGCTTTTGGATTTTAATATGGACTGAACCAAAACCCTGGATCTACATACCACTGAAATTTGTATAAATCCCTGGCACATGCCTCTCGCTGGAGAAATCAGGTGCAAGAGTTGGATTAAGATGGTACATTGATCCCCAGAGTGATGCTGATGCAGTTTCTGGAGAATTCAAATTTTTATTTGAAAAGAGAATGCATTGCCTTGCCTCCTTATCCTTGTGGAGAAAAGCATCTGACTATAAATTGATACTGTGCTGTCTTTGAGTCTGCAACCAGACTAAAGCAATAACTCTAATTGTGACCTACCCACAATTTATGTTAACTCTGAAGTCTACTTATGGCAAATCAAGTGGCCCTATGGTGAACTTTCTCTGCTGATTAGGTCAGTAAAAGCAATCCACTTTGGGACTAAGTGGAGCTTGGAATCATAAGTATAACTATAGTAAAGTATCACGGCTGTTTCATCCCTGCTCATGTGAGTACAAGTGTTACATCTGGGCTGCTGTTGCACTAACTCAGTGGTTTATTTTAACTCTGGTGAACAAATTTCTGCCAAGTCTCATGGCTGTACTTCCAAATTTGTAAAACAGCTTCACCCGCAGAGAGAAGTACACCCGGCTGATAAGAATTTTGGACCAACTCCTTTGTAACTATGAGTGATTTAGATTCCTTGGCCCCGATGATTCGTCCTGTTCCATCAGGATTCCTATAGCATGAGGGAATTTGTGGCTGCTATGGATCCAGCATAGTCACTCCTTTGGTCCCCACAATAAGGGTGTTCCCAAGGAAGAGCGGGCATGACCAGAATACCCTGTGGGCCACAGATCTAATTGTTGAGAAAAACTTGTGGTAGCCAAGCATAGCAGAGAGCAGTCCTGAGGTTGCGATAGTTCCTGGCAAGCCTCAGACTAAGGGGGTAGAAAGGGTGGTGTAAAGCTACCATTGTTTGCTCCCACCCTCTCAAGTGAGACAGGAGATTGCAGCGGTGAGGCAAACCTTTTAATTTGGTTTCTTTAAATGCTCACTGTGTTCGTACTTTCTTTTCTTGCCAAAGTGGGTTGCCTAGTGTTCCTAACCTGACGTCCTGCTCAAGCTCACTCAAGGTGGGAGCCAAGGGAACTCCTCTCAATTTAAGATGGTAGCTGAGGGTAGCAGATCAGTCCTTTGGACTCCTTTAATCTTCCCTGGGTCCTGCACTTCTTCCCCATTGTGGTCTTGGTCATTCCCCTACCTGCAGCAGGTTTTTGCTTTGCTTTTGCCCATCTTCCCTTAGGTGACCAAGTCACTTGATCTCTGCATGTCTGGTCTCAGTCTGTAAAATAGAGATGATAACACTTCCCACTCCTTGTTGGCTTTGTTTATACCAGGGGTGGCCAACCTGTGGCTCCAGAGCCACATGTGGCTCTTCAGAAGTTAATATGTGGCTCCTTGTATAGGTACCGACTCCGGGGCTGGAGCTATAGGCGCCAACTTTCCAATGTGCCGGGGGGTGCTCACTGCTCAACCCCTGGCTCTGCCACAGGCCCTGCACCCTCCCCTGAGCCTGCCATACCTTCGCTCCTCCTCCCCAGAGCCTCCTTCAGGCCATGAAACAGCTGATCATGAGGGAGGGGGAGGCGCTGATCGGCGGGGCTGCCGGTGGGTGGGAGGCGCTGGGAGTGGGGCGAGGGAGAGCTGATGAGCGGCTGCTGACGTATTAGTGTGGCTCTTCGGCAATGTACACTGGAAAATTCTGGCTCCTTCTCAAGCTCAGGTTGGCCACCCCTGATCTATACAAACTGTAAGCTCTTCAGGGCCAGGACTGTCTCTTACTGTGCATGTGTACAATACCCAGCACAATGGCATCATCATCTTGGTTGGGGTCCGGGGGTGCTACCCTAATGCAAATAAATGGCTTTCTCTAATATTGGCTCTGCATTACTTGTTCTCTGATACAAAAGGGATGCTACCCTCACCCTTCTTTCCTAGAAACGCTAATGTCATCTGCTCCAGAGTGTATCCCCTGCTGTCTGTGGAGGATCCCAAAATCCACCTTATTGAAAAAGGTATCAACGGAGTAAGCAACTACACGGTACCCTGAGAAGGAACCTCTCAATAGAAGGAACACTCATCTGGAGCCAGGGCAGCTGTGCACAGCATATACCTATTTGCCCAGCTACATTTTTTTTAAACTTTAGTAATGGAGGCAAATCCCTTCTTATTAGTCACTCTTTTTAACTCCTAGCCTCTGTGCTGACCAGCAGATTAATTATCCTTATTGTAGAAAGAGAGATGGCCTTTGTCTCCTCTCCTGCAGAAGGTTCTGTGTCTGACTATGCACATTGAAGAGACTTAGCCGCCCTGTGGAGTCTTCCACTTCGTGATTTGGGTTGGCGGGCTGTCAGCTGCCTCCCAAGGGGGGGCTTCACAGAACTGCAGAACTGCTTAGTGAGCATCAGCTGGGTCGACGTTTGGTGCTTCTGTTAATCGTTAAGGGGCAACCCGGCAACATTGACAACTTTTTCTTGGCTTTCCCAAGTTGTCATCATGCCCTCGCCACCCTCAGTTGCATTTCTGGCCCAGTATAGCCAATCCAGGGAGTACTGCTGTTGGGTCAAGTAACCCTATTAAATTTTTCCATCTAGATATCTCCATAATCATTATTAATGATCCATTATGCTCTCAATTACAACAGAGTTTTGGGGCTAGGTCATTACTAAAGGATAATGTATTAGTTGAATGAGGGAAGTGCCAAACAATAGCATTTCTTACTGATGTTCAGGAGGGGGTAGGTGACCTCTGTTCAGCCCCATCTGGGTTAAGAAGCAGGGCTGGTCCTATCTAAAGAATATTATTCATTGCTACCCTGTGTTCTCTAGGTACCCTCCATCTCTCACCTTCTTTGACTCATTCCTTTCCTTCAGGCACCTAATTTCTCTTCTCCCCCTCCCATTTTCTCTCTTCCTTCAAAGGTGCTGGTATTTATTTTCCTCCCAGATGCCTTTCTTCTTTGGGGCTCCTTGCCCAATGTCTTCTGCCTTTAGTGAAATGTCTCCCTTGCGTCACACAGTCTCCCTGTAATACCCACCTATCCTATCACTTCTTTAAAGCCATCCATGGTCTCCAGTGAATTTTACATGCAAAGAACAAATCCCCACATTATCTTATGAAAAAAAATCTGCTGGCAGGCTTTTCCTTCCTTTTTTTTAATGGACCACTTAGAAAATAAGTGGCACTTTTAGTGTCCATTAACTCTCGCTTAACTAATGCTAAATTGCATCTGAGCACCTATGGACACACTTGTGAAAGCCATGTTAATATCAGATGAATTCATTAGGAGCGGGGCTATTGCTTCCCATGCTAAATGAATTCATAATGATGGGAAATCTGAAATAAAGTGTTACCAAAAAATAATCGGTTAAGTGTCCATTAAGTGCAGTGAAATGACACTCAAACGTCTGTGCAAATACAAATGAACCCCCCATGAAGGAGGGTGACATGAAGGACTGTCTGGGCTAACTGGGGTTGGTTAAGGACATAAGCCACAGAAGTTTTCCCCTACCTCTGACCTTCAATGAGTGGCTCAAGAAATAGGGAGAAATAGAAAGATTGACACACCTCTTCCCTGGTTAAAGGCCTTTATTGAGCCTGGAGTCTGATGTTTTATACCAGACTAAAGGTTTCCTTTGTTGAATTTGAGCCTCCCCCCTTTAATTATTAGTAGAGGGCATGTTTTGTTTTTCCCTTTTATTTGTTGCTGCTATTGCAAAGGGTCATGATCTGTGGTGGATGGAATTCTATAAGCTGTTCACTAGCCTCAGTCGCCCCTGCCTTCTGGTATCATTAGCCAGAGGTGGCCCTGCCCTCTGGAATCATTGACAATTGCTTTAATGACCAGCATGGACTCTTGCCTGTGGGAATCCTCGGTCACCGTCAACAGAGTTCGTCTCCAGCCTTTGACTTGTCACTGATGTGGCTACTGCTCCTCTTTATCACCAGCAACTCTGCTTCCCTGCTCCATTCCTTGTGACACATTCCACTAGCTATTGCTTTGCCACCTGCTGCCACTTGCATAGGAAATTTGTCCTGATTACCACCAGTTACCCAAATACAAACATCCACATGGCAAACTGGTCTGTGTGGCAGAGTGTTGTGAATGGGGAGGAGTTCAAAAAAGTTTGCGCCTATGACTGGCAAAAGGACATTTGAACGGTTCCCTGTCCTGGATGCAAGTAGGCAGATTAGTCTTGTTTATGAGTGCCTAGAGGCCCCAGCTGAGATCAGGGCCCCATTGTGCTAGGTCCTGCATAAACACATAGTAAGGGAAGCCCTGCCCTGAGGAGCTTGCAACCTGAAGAGGCACAATAGGAAAACAGAAGACTGGAGAGATTAATTGACGTCCCCAATGACACATAGCAGAGCCAGACCCACATCTCTTGTCTCCCATGCCAGTGCCCTATTAATTGAACCACATTCTCATTTGGGGAGTTTCTGAGCTTGTGTCATGACTCTATTGGCTTGTCCCATCTCAGATCTACTTGGTTTACTTTTGTGTTTGCCTTTCCTATGAATTTTCTGGATAACAATGTACAATAGGGGGTTGTTTGGGGATAGTGTTAATAGGCAAGAGGGCATGAAAGGAGTCCTTTCCCCTCCACCTCCTTTGTACACCTACGTAGGGCCCAGACTGTTTCCTTAGGGGTGGGGATGATTCGCTTACCCACAGTCATTCCCTACCCCAAAGCTAACTGGGCTGGAGTCATGGCCAGGGCCTTGCTCAACCTCTGGCTCCTTGCTGGAGCCCAGAGAGGCAGGCACAGTTGGGAGCATGGACTGCACCTTTCTACAAGAGATGTAAGGGGCATTAGTCAGTGAACTCTCCGTGCTGTGCGGGCAGGATACCACTGCTTCTCTCGCAACCACTGTGCCCCCAGTGCATCTCTGGAGGCAAAAGCCAGAACTTAACCCTGTGCTGCAGAGATTTTTTTCACCATGAGGCCTTCTGTTAAATATATGTTGGGAAAATAACACAGCGGGGCACAGACTATCCAACAAATTCTTGGACTGCATTGCAGACAACTTTTTATTTCAGCAGGTTGAAAAAGCTACTGGGGGAAGCTGTTCTAGACTTGATTTTAACAAATAGGGAGGAACTCATTGAGAATTTGAAAGTAGAAGGTAGCTTGGGTGAAAGTGATCATGAAATCATAGAGTTTGAAATTCTAAGGAAGGGTAGAAGGGAGTACAGCAAAATAGAGACAATGGATTTCAGGAAGGCGGATTTTGGTAAGCTCAGAGAGCTGATAGGTAAGGTCCCATGGGAATCAAGACTGAGGGGAAAAACAACTGAGGAGAGTTGGCAGTTTTTCAAAGGGACACTATTAAGGGCCCAAAAGCAAGCTATTCCATTGGTTAGGAAAGATAGAAAATGTGGCAAAAGACCACTTTGGCTTAACCACGAGATCTTGCATGATCTAAAAAATAAAAAGGAGTCATATAAAAAATGGAAACTAGGACAGATTACAAAGGATGAATATAGGCAAACAACACAGGAATGCAGGGGCAATATTAGAAAGGCAAAGGCACAAAATGAGCTCAAACTAGCTACTGGAATAAAGGGAGACAAGAAGACTTTTTATCAATACATTAGAAGCAAGAGCTGATCGGCTAGCGGAAAGGAGTGGCTAGTAGGGCGGCTGGCGGGTAGGAGTGGTCAGCAGGACGGCTGGTGGTGAAGACTGTAGCAGAACCCCGTGGAGTGGCATGGCGATGTAAGCTGGCCCCCATACCTCCCCCCACTTCCACCTAGTCTGGGAGGTAAACTCTGCAGATGAACTTCTGAACTCTGGGGGCTGCACTGACCAAGGACAGAAACTGTGGGTGACTGTTGCTGGACTTAAGACCCTGAGAGGAAGAGGACACTGCCAAACTTACTTGGGGGTGGGTCTTTTGCTCGTGGTTTGTGTTATGAATCCTGTTTGTGATGTTTCCCCAACATAATGCCACAATGTTTCCCTCCTTTATTAAAAGGCTTTTGTTACACTTGCTTGCAAGAGGGGAAGTATTGCCTCTTAGAGATGCCCCGGGGGGGGTGGTGGTATGTAATTGTCCCAGGTCACTGGGTGGGGGCTCAAGCCAGTTTTGCATTGTGTTATTGAAACAGAACCCCTAGATACTGAACACAGCCCTTGTTGCTGCCAACTCTGATGGGCAGAAGGGTTACACATCTTTTAAGAGAAATACAAATGCATGGCACAGAAAACCACCTTTAGCTCACATAGATCCAGTCCATGGTCTCCAAGTCCTTCCCACATTCTATTTAATCAATTTTCTTGTGTGAAATGGATGCTTATGATAATGAAGAGCACTAGCTGACTGTAGGAGTAATAATTCCTCTGTCAGTACTATACTACTACCTAGGCAGATATCCTGCAAAAAGTTAGGGTAACATTTACAAAAGGACCTACCTGACATAGGACCTTATGTCCAATTTTCAAAGTGATTTAGACATTTAGGAGCATAAGTCCCAAAGACTTTGAATGAGACTTAAGTACTTAAGGCCCAGGTCCTCAAAGGTATTTAGGCTCCTTACTTCCATTGAAATAATTGGTGGGTCTAGGTGTTAAGCACCTAAATAATTTTTGAAAAATGGGACCACAGGGAAAGGTCCGAACTCATATAGACATTCTGGAAAATTGTAGCCCCAGTTCCTGCATAGGTAGGGACCCTACCTTATAACTCCCTCTGTTATAGGTGTCCAAGGCTTTCCACTAAGCAGACTGTGGCTCCCATAGTCTAAACTGAGAATAGTGGGAGCTGCTGATCCATTTTGAAAATGTCTACTTCATATAGGTACATCCACTGGCGTTGAACTCCTGTGGAAATCTGGCCATGAATCCTTTTGCTTACATTCTTCTGTAAAATAAGGATAACACCATTTTCCTACTTCACAGGAGTGTTCTGAAGATATGTTTATTCGTGTCTATAAGGGGTGTGTGTATCAAATATTACAGTTGTTATGCTGGAAGTTAGGTAGTCCCCAGTAAGTTTATCTTTGATCTATGGGTGATCACAAACCTCACTGAAGCTGTTAAATGAGAAATGATTAAATGTCCCTTTGTTTAGTAATTCAACTGAAACAGTTGAAGCCATCTCCCAAAGACTAGACAGAATACAAACACAGGGACTGGGGATTGATTTGATTGCAGGTAGAGGTGTGTGTGTGTGTGTGTGTGTGTGTGTGTGTGTGTGTGTGTGTGTAAAAAGCAGAAAGCCAAGGAAACAGCAAGAGAAGCACTTGTAGAGCGACCATGAGAGAAAGCTATGAGAATACTTCTTGGGCAGAGTGCTGGCTGGAAAGAGGCTTGGAGTTATGAGCAAGGAGATTGTTTCCTGCTGTGTTCAGGGAAGCAGGACTTTGTGAATAAACAGAATGGCATCAAAGAAATACCAAACTCCATCAACTACTCCCAATGGAAACAACCCACGAGGCCCTGACTATTGGCTAACTGCTCAGGCTAAAAAAGGGGTAAATAAAAAAAAAGGGGAATGGGGACCTTGGTGAATGCATAGACAGATTAAAAATCAATCCGGAAATGTTATTATCTTGTTCAAAGTGTTCATCATCCAGCCAGGGAGCAAAATCAATAGCCTGTGACTTATTGCTGAGTCACGTGATATGAATAGAATCAAAAGTCAAAATGAACAGTTAGTGCAGCACTCATAGCCTGACAGTTATTTATCCAAACTATGCTGCAAGTACTAAAGAATTACTTCATTTGAAAGAAATTAAAATTAGTTTAATATTTCACTCACCAAAAAAGAGTAGGGGCTGCTGAATACATATGAGTATAATTCCTAAATAGTTCACCTGACTAATACTTCTGCTGAGGTGACTAAAATTGGCTTGATATCCAGGTTGTAATTCCACACAGGTCTTTAGCTACCGGACAATGGATAACATGCAGATCAATTCCCTATCATCCACACAGTCATAATCCTTGATCTGCAGATAAAGAATGGGAATACTCCTCAAAATATAGAGAAAATGATTTCTTTCTTGCTGTACATGGTGCCTGTGGGAAATCCATGTCTTGTACTTGATGGCACCACCAATCTTTGTGCTATTAAGTCTGAGCCCTTTGTATTTAAGAATCAATGCTCAGAATTTCTCTCTTTAATTCAGAACCTGCACCTTTGTGTATTACTAAAAAAATAACCCCCCCGACTTTTACCTTTTTACATAGCCCTTAAGGAATCCTGCAGTCTCACTACAGAATTGTCTTCTTGGCTCTTAAATACAATATCTATAAAAAGAAAACTGATAACCTTGGGAGTACAACAGAGCAGAACTGTGACGTGGTATGGTATACTGACTGAAGGAGCAGCCTTTGGGCTGTTCTTTGCATTAAAGCAACAGGAGCATTTATTTGAAAATTTTATATTTTTAGTAAAATATTAAACAACACAGCAGTGAGAGCCTGCTGTAAAGTTGCAGCCAGTGCTGCAGACTAGCTACCAAAAGTGAGAATGAGCTTTGGTCTGTACAACCACACCTCATATCCTTACATAACAATAGTTACTACTCTAAACAACCTCTTCCCTACATAGCCCTTCCTCGGATAGGACTATCCTATCCCTACTAAACCTCCTTACTGTAGAGATGCTGTTTCATAGGAACTTTTCCCCAGCATGCCTTTCTGTAGCTGGCCCTTTAAATTTGGCAGAGGCAAACAGCTGAAGCCCCAGAAATGGCCATTTTGCAATTGGCTGCTGTTTGTTGCAGGTCCCTCTTCCAGCTGATGAGCATCTTTATCTCCTGTTAAGCTCTTTGTTAATTTTTGTGTTGTATCTTAAGTAAATGTCCCCCTTCCCCATATAATACACAAAAGAACAAGTGTTTCTAGACAATTTTGGCCAAATGTTGTTGCAAACTTCAGCAGCCCACTCCTCTGGGACATTTTTAGCAATTAATGGAGAGGCAGATGTCTCTCTCTTGCAGAGGCTCACTGCACTGGGAACATTCCCTTATGGTGGCTTCTTAGTCCTTTTGCACCAGCTACATCAGCACAAAAGGACCGCAAGACCATGAATAATTTATTTCTTGGTCTCTGTAAGAGGGTCCAGACTCACCCCTGCAACATCTCCTGCTGGTCATCCAGGGAATTAGCTCACCAGCCTCTGGAGCGTCCTTTGCAGGCAAGTGATCCACCCTGTCCTCTGCACTGGCCTCATGTCCCTCCCAGGACCCCCGTGTCCCTTGCTCTGGGTGCTGCCCCCTGGCACTACTCACACACACACTAGGTCTCCCCTCCCAGGGGAACCCCCACCTACTATCCCCACTTTGCCTGAGCACTAGGCCACTGCCAGTCACCAACTAGCCCCCACACCATGGGGCAGACTGCAGTATAGGCCACTCATCACTGGCAAGGAGGGTTTGGACTTGCTGCCTTGGCCTAGCCCTGGGCTGCCCTCTGCAACCCCCAGTACCCCTTGGCCTATTACCAGGCCACAGCCTGGGGCTATCCAGCCTGGAGCTCCCCAGTCTTTCCCCAGCCCTGCTCCACTCAGGTGCTCTGTCTAGCTCTCTGCAGCCAGGCCCTTCTCTCTCTGACAGCAGAGAGAGACTGCTGAGCTCCTGGCTCCCAGCCTTTTTATACAGGCCAGCTGTGGCCTGATTGGGGCGTCCCAGCTGTGGCTACGTCTCCAATCAGCCCAGTAGCTTTTCCCTTTGCCTCAGCCCTCGGCCAGGGCTGTTTGAAACCCCTCAGGCAGGAGCGGGGTAACCATGCCGCTACAGTCTCCAAAGCTGTCAAGGTGGCATATTTCACCAGCACTAAATTTACTTTAAAAAAAAATCACAAAAATTGACCCTATTGTAGTTGGTTTTGTATTTCAAAAGGGGGATGTTAACTGTGGAGGCTGCTGATGCAATAATCCATCTTGATCTGAATGGTACATGGACTTTCCTTCTGTACTGAAGTGATTACGTGCTGTATGTGGCTCACACTTCAGCTATCCCTGCTTTAGGTGATCATGGCTGAGTTTTGGTTATCTGTCAAACTGGCACATTAGGCAGATAACACAAGAGTAATGGCACAAAGGCTAAGGTGTTTAATGCCTATTTTGCTTCAGTCTTCACTGAAATGGTTAATTGTGATCAGATGTTCTCAGTGTCCGCAGAAAGTTGGACCAGAAGTAATCAGCTTAATCTGCAGCAAGGGAAATTTAGGTTAGATATTAAGAAAAACTTTCTAACTATAACCATAGTTAAGAAATGGAATAGGTTACCAAGGGAGTCTGTGGAATTCCTGTCACAGGAGATTTTTAATAACAGGTTGGAAAAACACTTGTCAGGGATGGTGTAAGTATGGTCCTTCCTCAGCGTGGGGTGGGGTGGACTAGAAGACCTCTTAAGGTGTCTTCCAGCCCTACATTTTCATGATTATATCTGCGAATGAGGCATTCATTTGGAACTTATGTAACTGTTCATGTGGTAGGAGAAAAGTTTGGGGTTGCTGTGTCCATCATTCTTTAGGGATTCCCCTGGGGAGTTTCAGCATGTAATAGTTCTAATTACTTAGTAAAAGGAGTTTCTCAGGCTCACCAATACATAATGATAGAGAAAAATGAGATGAGGGAGTGTGCGAGAGAGAATAAAAGAGGAAGAAACTATGATCTCTCCCAGATATTAAAGAATTTCATGTGCGGCTGAACAAAGGTGCAGTCTGTCCGATATCATTTTTATTCCAAGCCTTCAATATTGCAGCTAATGGCAGAAAAGGTGCAGTAAAACATGGGAAGGCCACTGGGTAATATCCACTGTAAAGTGTTAATTGCCTATTGAGGCTGTAAACTTTGTCAATATGCCTGGATCTGAGTTATTGACAGGCTCCTATTTATTCCAGCCCCACAAAGCTGGGCTCTTTAGAATGGGGCTCTAATCAGTCATGCTTTACTGATCCCACCAAGAAGCCTCAGTCGATAAGTGTGCTTGCTGTCTTAACCCTTTGAAGTTTGTAAAATTACAAGTGGGATTGATAACTGATTCAGGGAGAACTCTTGACAGGAGAAACCCCTTGGAACTAAAGGCTGCCTGGGGTGAGTGACATGTGCTCCAGCCTAGTGTGCACTCTCGGTACCTGGGGATGAGCTTGGGTACTCCCTTGCTGGCCTAACCTGCATAGTTCTGTAGTCATTTTGAACTCTGTGCTGGAGGAAGCAGTTGCTTCAGGATGCATGTTGTGAATTTGTGACAATAATGACTGGATAACAGTGACCATCATAATATTTATTTCCCATTTCTGATTCTTACAGTTGTGTGACACTTGTGGTCTGTTACCTTGGGTTATGTAATACCAGAGACCATTCTAAGGCCTTCAAACAGCCCCTGAGAAGAGTGTCATCCCATATCCATGACTGAATAAACATTCTGCGTAAGCAGTTCCGGCTGGATTTTGTGCTGTAATTCACTTTTTTGTCTTAAACTGTTGTCTAGTGTTGATTTAGAACAGCTGCTGCATTCAGCCCCAAAGCTCCATTTCAGTTGTGAGTGAAGTGTACAAATCTAGGCCCAGATTCCATACTCGTATGTGTGCATGTTGCTGCTGTTCCCTGCAAAGGGAGCGGTTTGTAAGCCACTGGGGACAGAGTTCAGCTGTCAGTCTGGAAAGTGTTTTGAGATGAAGGATGTTGACAAGGAGATGTGCGAGATCTTCTTAGTAGACCCTGCGATAGGCACCTTATCTAGAGTCCCCAACAAATACACGTGTTAATGTATTTGTATTAATTTACTGTGGTTCTAAAAACCCTGAGTGCTTTTTATGAGTAGAAAACAAAATACAGCTACATTATTGCCCAGGCAGTAGGAGGGTGGGGTATGCTGCCATTTACCATAGCCTGTAACAAATGCAAGAGATCAGAACTGTGGGAAAGAACTAGAACTGGGCCTTTGTACAAGAAACCACCCATGTCCACTCATTTGAATTTGTAAATTAAATCCCTGCAGCCATGTTCACACTCCTCCTGTTGTACTCCTTCTCCTTCTATTTTTGAGAAGTCAGGTTTCACTGGGAACAATATTTGGAGAGTGGAAAGCGAATTTCCACCCTGAGTGTTGAAGAATGTTCCCTTCCAGAGGACTGAGAAGAAGCATCTTCATTCGTGGATCAAATTCTGGTAGGCCCTGGCTATGCCAGGAAAATATGGTAGGTTATTAAACTCTACACACCACTTAGCACCTAATGTAGGCAAAGACTTTGGTATCTGAAAATCGCTTTCTGTCTGAGATTGTAACCTCACCATTACTGTTCATTAATGGGAGCTATACAACTAAATCTCCTTATAGTGCTTGAAAATGTAGGGGCACTGAGTAAAATGCTGGGATTTATCCTGTGGGCCATGCTGACTTGGGAGTAGTACATCCCATACTATGTGATATGCTACAGTCCTACCTCCCTTCTTGTAGGTAGACAGAGTTGCAGGTGTTCCTATTATGCAGTACACCTAAAAGAATGTGTGATCAGAGCAACCAACAGCATCAGATATAATTTGAGGTTCACTCCCCATGGAGGTGAAATAAATGGCTGTGTTAAATGTGTATATTGCTTTGAATCAGCCTTTTGCCATAGACTAAGTAACACTTAAAAATAGTTCCTGTCCATTCTGCAAAAGAAATGATGAATTCACTTGATTTCACTCTTCATTCATAGACACAGGGACTTTAAGGCCAGAAGGGACCATTGTGATCATCTAGTCTGACCTTTTGCACACTGCAGGCCACCGAACCTCACACACCCACTCCTTTAATAGACCCCTAACCTCTGGCTGAGTTACTGAAATCCTCAAATCATGATTTAAAGACTTAGTTACAGAGAATCTACCATTTACATTAGTTTAAACCTGAAAGTGACCTGTGCCCCAATGAATATACAGAGATTAAATATAATGTTTCAAATCTGAACCAGACTAAGGGGTTCAGGCACACAATTCTTCATTTTAATTGCAGTTGTGTGGCTAAATAGCCTTGTCCACTTTGAAAATCTCATACTCTGTGTGTGTGGATGGGCAGGGGGTGTTACAATCTATGGCTAATGTAAAACAGGCGACTTCATCTTCTTGCAGCATTGTCTTTTGATAACTGCAGAGAATTGCTCTCTTTACATGGGAAAACTTCTGTGTGATCCATTGCTCTATCTCACACTCATCGCTCGGTAATATGAGTGCTTGATTATGTACAGGTACAGCCCAGCCTCCTTTTCAGGGAGTTCAGTTATCATAGCTGCAGTGACTTGTCTTAATTCAAAGCCCACTGAAGTCTGAGTCTTTCGAATGGGCTTTGGGGCAAGTACTTAATGAAGAATATATATGCACAGGTGCAGTTTCTACATACCTTGCTCACATCAAGGGGGTAGCGTAATAGAGCTACTGATCCCGAACACTAGCATGTTTATCCTATTGGTCTTACCCATAAAAATATAGTAGATAAATGGCAGTCTGTCTTCATTTTCGCAGAGAACAATGCATGTTAGTTATAAAGTCAGCGAGATGAAAATCTTATCTATAATGGGAAAGGAGATATTTAGAGGACTAAGACTCACCAGTAAACAACTGCGGGTCAAAATACTCGTTCATGGGCAATGCATGAGGATAAAATGACTATTTGTGACCCCTCCACTCCCAATTCGTCATAAACAAGGTGTACACTTACACTTTGCAGCATATTTCACAACCATTCAAGCTGATCAGAGCTGATTGCATTTGAATTGAGGAAAGCCCTCTGATCACTATTAATTTTTCACGAGTGCCACTAAAAGCAGCAAACAAATACCAGGGGGAGAAAAAAGGCAAGACAAGTCTCCAAAAGAGACTGCATATAAATTGCAGCCACAGGGACAATCCTGCATGGAATTTACACATTTGCCTTGTGTTTGGATGGGGAAGTTTGATTAATTTTTTTTTATTTCATTTTCCATAGGCTCTTTGCATGCTGTAGTCTCTTTGTGATGTGACCACTAGAGAGCAGAGTGAACCTAGTAACAAGAGCTAATTAGTGCTTGGCCTCTTCACTCCTCCCTGCCCCCACCTCTCTTTTAATATATAGGTGGAGGGGATTTAGATGGTTCTTAGCTTTGCCACCAATACTGTGCAATCTTAGGCCTAATTAAAACGCCACAGACGGCCTGAACCCCACATTAAAATTTGATGAGAAATTGATCAGCCAAGCAAACAGGAAATTTAGCTGTGTGAGTGAAGGTAATGTTTGCTCAAATGTGTAATGAGGTCCATAGAGAATATTTATGGGGACCTTAGTGACGGCTTCAGCAGTTCCTTCTCCTTGATTTCATCTGACCTACCTGCCCTTTCCTTGTTAAGACTATGTGCATAAGGAAATCCAAGGCTGCCTCAGGTAAAGGTAGGCAAACCTGGAATGACGGGTTGTGTTTGACTGAGATTTTGCCATTCAGAACTCTACAAGATGTGATGTTTAGAAATCCAAATAAGGCTTTTTGGCCTTGTCTTTACATTTTAAATAAACATTAAAAGGAACTAGTTATGTAACATAATTATCAGTGACCCATGGAACTCACTGCAGCATGTTTTTAAAGTATATCACTTACTCAAAAAGAACCAGTTATTTATATGGATGCATCTGCATTAAATTTAACTAGAATAAAACTTTAAAGGGTATCACTCCACATGCTTTTGTGTACAAGCTGATACACCATCAGAGGGGGGTCAGGAAGATCTTCCCTCCACCCTCTTGGCATTTCAGAGTTCAATCTTTACAAGTCTGTCTCTTAGTCTTCACACCTTCCTCAAAACACCTTAGTGTGGAATTCAATCTGACAGTGGCCAATGTTAGTACACGGGACCAAATAGATCATTGCACCATTCCATTACAACAATTCCCCTGTCTTAATTTTAAGGTAGCTTTTCCATATACAGGTCTGTCGCATCTTACGCGCATTTAACATGCGCGATTTCAGCTTTATGCGGTCGGCAAAAAAAAAAAAAAAGAAAAATAACAATTTTAATACTGTACCTATAGTGTGGGTGATTCTGCCCGCCATTGAACTCAATGTAATTTTGACTATACGCGGTTTTCGCTTTATGCGCTAACCGCGGAATGGAACCCCCGCGTAAGATGAGACAGACCTGTAACATTACAGTCAGACTGAATGTAAAAGCTAAAAAACAAAACCTGCGATGAATACAGTGTCAAGAGTTAGAAAGACAACATTTGTTGTATTTCCTACAATAGAGAAGAGTGAGATGAATAGAATAGCACTTAGATAGGGCTTTACATCTTCAAAGTGCTATACAAACAGTGAATGAGACCTGTGAGGTGGTAAGAATCACTTATTTTCATCTTACAGAAGAGGAAATTGAAGCAAAATGATTAAGATTGAAGGTTTGAAAGATTTAGCCAGGACTTTGCTAATTGGCCTTGACGCCTCAACCTTAAAGTGCCTTGCTTAATGTCTTATAACAATCAAGGGAAGAGCCAGAATAAGAATTCCGGGGTGCCTGACTCCTAACCCTGTGCTCCAGCCCACTAGACTGAAGAATTTCTGACATACATCTGGGATAAAACTTTCAAGAGCACCTAAATCCAATTTTCAAAAGTGATTTAGGAGCCTATGTGTCACTGAAGGTCAATGAGACTTGGCTTGTTCTATACTAAAACTTAGGTAGACCAAGCTACATGGCTCAGGGCTGTGAAAAATTTCATATCCTGTGTGACATAGTTAGGTCGACCTAACTCCCTTTGTAAACACAGCTAGGTCAACAGATGAATTTTGACTACTGCTACTGCTTCTTGGGAGGGCGGATTTACTACAGTTGTGGAAATGCCCCTTCTTTTGCTGTAGTGTCTATGCTACAGCAATGTAGCTGCAGATATAGTGTTTCTAGTGCAGACGTACCCTTAGGCTCCTAAGTAACTTAAGTGCTTTTTAAAGGTTTACCCATAGTCAGCTCTTAAGCGGTAAGATCCAGAGTGATGGTCAGAATGACGTGACCCATCTCTAAAACACACATCTTGGAACTGTTCAAAGATAACCGGTTGGTTTCTGAAAGGGCGTAATAAATACAATTAGCCACACTATGGACATAAGCTTATTGATTACATCAGATCAATGGCTATTGCCTAGCAGGCCAAATTCAACCCTGGTGTCACTTCATTAAACATTACACCAGGGATGAGTTTGGCTTAGTGTGTTAAAATTTCAAGGAATGTCGGAAGATCATATCACTTGGATTATTTTCAGCATATTAATGACAAATATTAATACGAGACACTGGGTCCAGATAATACAAGAATGTACTAAATAAAGGAATGAACTTTTAAGTATCTTAATTATGATTGGGAACAAATGACTTTTGAGTCTGTGTGGGAGGCAGGGATATTCATAGATAAGAACATGTTGCTGAGAGGGAGTCACTTTTCCTGGGCTCTACTCCTGTATCTGCCACTGACTCACTGAGTGACTTTGGCCGAATCACTTAGTATTTCTGAGCAAAATGCAGCTTAGCTGAGTTCCATCAGAGAGAAAGCTGGCTCGTTGTGTTTCGGCTTGTCTGCAAAATAGATACAAGTATCCATGTCAGTCAGAGAGATCTGAGATCTTCATCGCAAAGGTGCTTAATTCTCCCTTTCCCCACCACAAAATATAGTTGTTATATACAGCACGCCTCACAACTCCCCTCTGGCGTGAGCAGGGCCGGCTCTGGCTTTTGGGCCGCCCCAAGCAAAAACAAACAAACAAACAAACAAAATCTGTGGCTCGGCCGGAGCGCGGGTGCAGGAGGACCGACTGGGGGGGGGGGGAAGGGAGCGGGCGGGAGAGAGAGAGAAGGGAGCGGCCAGGGCTACAGCAGGGGCGCTGCCATGCGGCCCCTCCCGCTGCGCTGCCGCCTGCCGCGAGGGCTCCACTCTGGTCAGCGGGGAGGGAAGGAAGAGGACTGCCCTGCAGGGTGCTCTGGTTCTCCGTGCCGCTGCCCCCTACAGGGCAGCCAGAGTGGAACAACAACAACAACAAAAAAGCGGCCGTGCCGTCCTAGGATTGGGCAGAATGCCGCCTCGAACAATCTGCCGCCCCAATCACCAGCTTGCTCAGCTGGGGCCTGGAGCCGGCCCTGGGCGTGAGTCCTGCAGTGCAGCGTGAATTCAAGGGTTCTAGCAACATGTATAACTTCCTACACTTTGTAAAGCTCCCACTGCCTAAGAAACTTCATGTTTGGACAAGTACGTCTGAAAGATCTGCTTGTAACAAAGAGCCTGTGTCGAAGGAAGAGTTTAATGTGAAAGTAATGTGATCAAGCACTAAGTTGCCTTCACCAACAATTAAGTGTAACAGCAACTAATGGCAGGCTAGGAAGGATCAGCCCAAGGGCAATTTCTAGCACTGCTTCTCTGCAGCATCACTGTCTAACTTAATACTCCTTTCATGTACAAAGTTTCAATTAAAGGAAACACATTTTGTGTTTAAAATCAAATCAGGCATGAGTTCGATACTGAAATGGTAGCTATGATGCCATGCTAAGAGGGCACTGTCTCCTTTATGAGGCCAGTTGGAAAGGTCTTATGACCTGAAGCTCTCTGCAGTAGATACAGCCACTGCTGTTAGATCCCTGTTCAAAACTCTGCCTCATGCAGCACAGGGGCTGGATTGGATTCTGATCAGACGGCATACGTTTGATTAACATCCACCTCAAATTTTCTTCTTCTTGGTGCCTTAGATTAAATGTTTTTGTCTTAAACCCTAATGTTTCTTTCAGAGCTCATCTGGAGCGATGGTTTCTTGATCATTCTGGAAAATTAGGAAAATGACAGCTGTCAAAATTATTAGGTATTTAAAATGAGCATCAGTGGCATTTCCGGGGCTGATACCAAGACACCAGCCATTACAATAAGGCAGAGTATGTGTATGGGAGGTGGGGAGTGCAGCCCCTCTGATAAAAAGCAGAGTGACAACTGCATCCCCTCTCCCTGGCTTAAACAAACAGCACTCCTTCACTACTGCCCCTTTCCCCCTTTCCTTGTGTGCTGAGAGCTCCCTATTCTATTTCAAACTATTTTGACCACAGCACGACACAGCACAGCTAGTATCCACCCAAGGAATGACTGTCCCTTTAATTGTAAATATAATGCAGTTCTCTGGGGTCTGTCAGCCAAGGATCTCAAAGCAAACACCAATGAATTGACTCAGACTCTCCCCCCTCCCTGTGAAAGAGGCAAATATTACACTCCCTTCACAGATGGGGAAGTTGAGGTATAGAGTGTGTGACTCACCGAGGGCCACGATGAAGTTGGTGATAGAACCATGAATGAGATCATCCTTCACTTATTTTCACACCAAGACGTATCGCAAGGAAGCGGATGAGCAAGTGGCTTCCTGCATGTGAGTTAAATGATGGGCCCAATTGTGGAGGAGTTTGAAAGAGGAAAAGGTGACATTGCTGTTTTGCTTCTCTGCTTAAAAGCAAGTGGTGGCTGGCCCAATCTAGGTGCACAAAGGAGGTAAGGAAGGGCCCAAGGAATCTTCTACCGTGTCATGACTCCTGAGTGCAAGGACTGGAAGAATAATACCTTTAGTGGTATTAGACTAGCTAACGGGAGCAAGAAGAGGTGGGACTAGGGCAGATCATAGCTGATTGATCTGAGCTGATGTGGGGAGAAAGAAAAACACATGCTATAACCTTTGCAGTGCAGCTCATTCCCATGCAGGGGTGCACTCTCTGCCCTCTGCACCAACACCCCAAATCTGAACGTTCCCCAAGGCAGGATCTAGATCTACATGCTGCCCCTTACATTGCTAGTTGGAGCAAGACTTCCCATAAATTAGAGTGTAAGCTCTTTGAGAGAGCCCAGTCCTTTCCCATATGTTTATACAGGATCATGGTCCCATTTTGCCAGATCTTAATTTGGGCCACTAGATACCACCATAATAGAAGTAATAATATATTGCCACTCAGTGCTAAATGACATGGGCCCCTTATATAACAATTTAAAAAAGTTACCAAAAACCTTCAGCTTTCTTGGAAGGACTCTTTACTGAAGGCCCCTGGTGTCCAATCTTTGAGGTGATTCCTTATGGAAGACCTTCAATGTCCCAGGAAAGACTATTTGCAAATGTCCTGTCATCACTTCAGATTCAGTTCTGACAAGAAGCCACAAGGGTCCCATTCATAAGACATGCACATCATATTATCTGCCTACAGTTTCTGTAGACATTTCTGGACTGCAGTAAACTTATGCTACAAAAGCCCTTCTTTTTCTCGTTATTTGTGACAACCTTCAGTTGTTGGGCCTTATTCTCCAGCCTTAGTTTGAGTAAAGTGGGCATAAAGGGCTACTGAGGCAGAGTGGTGGCATTTCACACACACTTTGTACTCACCTCCCAGGAATGTAAATGTCTGCCCAGGGTGTGAGGCAGTAAAGAACTGAGCCAGCAAGCTTCTCGCTTCTCCCAAAGGGAGTATTTCAAAGTCATGCAGGTCAGAAAACAACGGAAGGTGCTGGATTTGGAGGTGGGCCAAGTGAACTTATAAGTGTGTGCATGACCCCTAAGAATGAAGGGATAAACTTGGTGCTGCATCAACATGTTGCAAGCTGCAAAACAAATAATTAGCAGGGGAAGGGTCAATTTGTTTGTCAAAACTAGCAAATGAGATCAGAGAAGGCATTTTTGGCCATTGGGCCTTCCTTAGGCTATAGAAGAACAGGATGTCGTTTAGTTTTGCTGTGTCCTAGATTCACCATGCCCTGAGGAAGACCTCCAAGGCTGAAACGTTGCTTCTAATTGTTTTATAAATGACCTTTTCTTCCCCTTTGTCACTCAAGATGACACTGATATTGGACCGGACAGTTTCCGTTGGACAGACACTCCCTGGCAAAGGCATGTGCAGCATCTCAGTTAATATTCAAATGGTCATTGGTCTGTCAAAAGATTCTTATGTCTCCTCTACTCTCTTACACAACAGTCCGTTTATGGTGAGGTTGAGCACATGGCTTAGTATAGATAGCACTGTCTTGGAACCTGCAAGATAAGGACATGTGTTTTATATGAAACCTCCCACCAAGAAAGATTAAAAGATCAAAATAACAATTAATAAATACTTTTCATGTACCATTTTAAAGCATTTCAGTCAATGCTCTCAAAGCACTTTTCAGCCATTAATTAAGCTTAACTCAATCTGATATGGAGGGTAAGCATTGTTATCCCCATTTTAGAAATTGGTAGACGGGGCAGGAGCTAAGGGCAGAATTCTCAGACTTGGGTGCCATATTTAAGCACTATAATGAGGTTTTATTTCATTCCCTCTCCCCCGCACCAAAGGAGTTGAGCATCCATCAGACCCATTGAAGTCAGTAGGGTCAATTGATTCTTCTGAAAAACAGGCCACTGATTTGTTGCTTAAATATGGGTTTTGGTGCTGTTGGAACATTCTGGCCAGTAAGACTAGACGTGTTAATGTAAATAAATTACACACAACAATTTTGGTGTCACTCATTCAGATTATGCTGCATGATTGCCTCTTAGCCTTAAGAAGGGAAGCTGAATATCTTTAGTTGTCAGAGAACAGTCCATTCATTAGGCTCAGCCAAACTCTTCAAAACTGTGCTGCGACTTAGTTTTATGTGTTTTGGTCAGTCTGAACCTAGTCATAATTTCAGCATTGCAGTTAGGGCTGGATGAATACTTCACAGTGATTTAGTCACATATTCAGGGTTGTTGTTTTTCTGTTCACAAATTGCCTCTGAGCATTTTGCAGTTTTGTAAAATGTATTTCTTTAAAAATTACTTGCCAAATAACTTGTCAATAATCCTAGTTTGGGAGCAGCTCTTGTCATATTGGAAATTTCTGCTGTTTAGTACAGTCCTGCTGTTCAGAAAATTTCAATGAAAATAAAATTTTCAAGAACATGTTTTATTGCTAACTTCCTCCCATTTCATAACCGGGTCTGTTGGACACACAGGGCACATGGTGTGCTTCTGTCATCCGAACTCTTAGAATTGGGCTTCTGCTGTGAGTAGTCATGCAAATGAATACAACACTTACTTTTGAAAAATATCCTCCGATATTACACTTCAGCCAAAATTTTTAAAAGTAGCTAATGATTTGGGGTGACTCTATCCTTGGGTGCCCAGCTTGAGCCTCCATAAAGGGGTCTGTTTTTCGGATGGTGGCATTCAGCGCTTTTTGGAAATCAGGCTGTTATGAGGTGTCTTAAGTTAGGCACCCCAAATCAGTAGTCACGCCTGAAAATTAATGCCTTCAGTCATTGCTCAGGCATAACTCCCAGTTACTTTAGTGGGACTTTGGCCTGAATAAGGATGGCAGGAACAGGCCCTGTTATAGTATCTACTACTACAAATACTGCTGCCACCATTGTGTTCTGAGATATATAGCAAAGCAAAACAAAGAAAGGCCAAGCAAAAGCCAACAAGAACCAATGATGCATCAAATAAAAACCCAGGTTCCAGATGCCTTCCAGGGAGAACAATTTCCAAAGGGATGAAGGCCACTGGATGAGTGCCAAATTGCAAGTCTTGTCTGTACATAGACGGTACAGCAGGGGTCGGCAATCTTTCAGAAGTGGTGTGCCGAGTCTTCATTTATTCACTCTAATTTAAGGTTTTGCATACCAGTAATACATTTTAACCTTTTAGAAGGTCTCTTTCTAGAAGTCTGTAATATATAACTAAACTATTGTTGAATGGGAAGTAAATAAGGTTTTTAAAATGTTTAAGAAGCTTCATTTAAAATTCAATTAAAATGCAGAGCCCCCTGGACCGGTGGCCAGGACCCGGGCAGTGTGAGTGCCACTGAAAATCAGCTCGCGTGCCGTCTTCGGCACGCGTGTCATAAATTGCCTACCCCTGCTGTACAGTGTTGTGTTGCTCCCAGGATATTAGAGAGACCAAGTGGGTGAGGTAATATCTTTTATTGGAGCAACTTCAAAGAGAAGCTTTCAGACTTACACAGAGCTCTTCAGGTCTGGGAAACTTACTCAGAGTGTCACTGTTAAATACAAGGTGGAACAGATTGTTTAGCATAAGTAGTTAATACATATTTCAAGGGACCATTCAAGGTGAAGTGGCCTGTTAAGACTCTTCCAGTCATAAGAGGAAAGAAAGAGGTGGGAGGGAACAGCAGGAGAGGGGGGAATTTGTTGGTTCATTACACATTGTTGTAATAAGCCATAAATCCAGTGTCCATGATTTTTAGTGTCTAGCAAAATTATTAATTTAAGCTTAGGGGATCATGACCACCCAGCCCTTCCCCATGTTGCTCATGGGTATGGCTCTTGGTTTGGCCCAAGTATGGAAAAGGTTGAGAACCACTCTGATAAACTATGGTTATTACATACTGTTTCTTTGACTGTTCTTGGCTTCTGATGAGCGTGACAAGAATTTATTTTTTTAGGTCGATACCAGGGGTGTGGTAACTCAGAATAACTGAATTAAATTAAGAAAGGGAAAATTTAGTCTGAACACCAGGAAAAAGCTGCTGGCAATCAGACTCACTAGCCTGTGGAATAGTCTCCCTAGGAAAGCAATGGAGGCCCCAATGCCTGAGACATTTAAAACCAGATTGGACAAAAAGTGTACTTCAGGAAATAACCTTGTGTTTTCAGGGAGGTGGACTGGATGGGCCTATCTGAGATAGAAAAGAACCAGTTTTCTTTGATTCTATAATATCCTAGGAAGACCATGTAGAGAGGTTTTCCTTGTTCCTGATACTTTTCTTGTAGTCACCTTAGTGTGAAGACCATGTCGATAGTTGATCTATTGGCATGGAAGCCACACCAACTCTCTGGATATATATGTTCAGCAAGAATTTGGTGTCTTAAGAATGACCCATACGAATGCCTTGGTAGCAACACTAATGAGAGAGATTCCTCTGTAGTTGTTGCAATCTCTCCAATATTTTTTTTATACAACATTATGATGTTGGCATCCTTACCCAACCTTCCCTCCACCAGGCAAGTGAGACAATGTGCAGATGTTTAAACACACCCATCCTCTTTGTTTCAGCACTTCAGCTGGAATTCCATCTTTTTCTGTAGCCATTCTTTCGTACTAAGGAAATGATTTACTTTTTCAAGCTTAATTAAAGATGGTTCTATATCTAGCTCTATGATAGACTGGAACTTAGGGATTATACTTTGTGCTCCTTCAGAAACAGTGGTTTCATGCCAATAGAGTTTGTGATCCACCCAGTGTTGTATCTGTTTGCTTCTGTCAATGATGATGTCTCTGCTAAGAGATTTGAGTGGGGCAGTCTTCTTGGCTGGAGGACCTACTGCTTTCTTGATTCTATCATCCATACCTCTTAGATCTCCATTCTCAGAGATTGATCACATTGCTTTGCAGTTGATTGCAGTGTGTTCTTGAACACTCTGAGGTTAGCTGGCACATCAGTCAGGAGAGGGGTTCATGTTGTTGTGGAGATATGCTGTGAATTTTGCTTGAATAACTGGAAGTATTTCTTCAGAGTGTGCTGCAACCAGTTGTTATCTTATACGGTTTTTATACCAAAAGCTAAGATTATAGCTATATGGATAAAGAACAGGAGTACTTGTGGCACCTTAGAGACTAACAAATTTATTTGAGCATAAGCTTTCGTGGGCTACAGACCACTTCTTCGGATGCATAGAATGGAACATATATTGAGGATATATATATATACACATACAGAGAGCATGAAGAGGTGGGAGTTGTCTTACCAACTCTGAGAGGCCAATTAAGTAAGAGAAAAAACTTTTGAAGTGATAATCAAGATAGCCCAGTACAGACAGTTTGATAAGAAGTGTGAGAATACTTACATGGGGAGATAGATTCAGTGTTTGTAATGGCTATATGGATATTCATTTTTGAATGTGTTCCATGCTGCATCAGCATTCAGGGGAGGTGTAGTTGACACCATAGCGTCCTGAGATTTCTAGTGAATTGGAGACACTTTGCTTGGTCTTCTGTGTGGTTGATGTTAATGCATGGGCAACAGCTTTTTTTGGTATGATGGAATATCTGTTGTGAAAGCCTTATTTTTCAGCAAAGAAGTGCAAGGTCTGTGTCAGTCTGCACTGTGAAAACTGTGAGTCTGGAAAACATCCTGTAGGTGTTTTCTGTGAGTGACTATTAAATCCAGTTGGTGCCATTGTCCGGATGAGAGGTGTCTCCACAAGACCTTCTGGTGGTGACCACCTTAGAAGTACGTCTTGACAATGCACAGATCATTGTTGTTCATTTGTCCCACTCCATGGTGGCCAATGCATAGCAACCACATCTCGTGATCTGAGCAGACTGTCGCATTGAAGTCTCCCAGTAGATAGTTGCTCACCTGATGGTAGCAAATCCCCCCTCATTCTTCTCTTCTGCAGACAAAACAATCCCAGTTCCCTCAGCCTCTCCTCATAAGTCATGTGCTCCAGCCCCCTAATCATTTTTGTTGCCCTCCGCTGGACTCTTTACAAGAAGGATGTGGAAAAACTGGAGCGTGGGACCCAAAACTGGACACAGTACTCCAGATGAGGCCTCACCAATGCCGAATAGAGGGAAATGATCACGTCCCTCGATCTGCTGGCAATGCCCCTATTTATACAGCCCAAAATGCTTTTAGCCTTCTTGGCAACAAGGGCACACTATTGACTCATATCCAGCTTCTCGTCCACTGTAACCACTAGGTCTTTTTCTGCAGAACTGCTGCCTAGCCATTTGGTGCCTAGTCTGTAGCTGCGCATGGGATTCTTCTGTCCTAGGTGCAGGACATACAACAGGACATTTGACTGTGTGTGCTAATGAGTTTGACTGCAAAACCCACTCAATGCTCGTGGTGGTCTTATTTGCTTTTTCTATTCCGGAAGAAGGTGCAATACATCTCACACAGAGAGCCTCTGGATGCTAGTCTGGTTTCTGAGTGAGTGGCTATGTAGATGTCAATCTTCTCCAGCTCTGTCAATTATGGCAGTCTTTCTAAGGCCAGTGGCTTCCTCTGGACCGTTTAACGTATCAGTGTACATCTTCCTCACATTCCAACAAGCACATTTGAAGAGGGCTACCATGGTACCTGAACTTCCAGTGTGTATGCATAGACAGAAAAAATAAGGCAGCAGAGAGTTGTCTTAGGATCAAAGCCCCCCTCTTGGGCCCAAAGCCTTGGAGATCAAGCTGCTTGGAAACCAGAACATTTATAGAGATGCCAGAGGTCAGGCCTGAATTCCAGTTCCAACCACCTGACGTTTTCTCCACAGCAGATTTGGTTCAGGGTTTTCTCCCTTAGTTTTTGCTCAGCCAAGAACTAGTTGCAAGATAGCAGCCACTAGGTGGAATTATTCTCTTGTGGATATTGATTTCAATTCCAATGGTCATCTGGCATACCCCTCACCATTGTGAGTGGCGGGGTTCCCTGTTTAGCCTTCGAGTACCTGCCCCACAACAGTGTACTGGGCTATGTGATACTAGTAGCAGGCCTTATGTTCTTGACCTGACTTCAATTGGACTACTAGTGTGTGTAAAGCTAGGTACAAAGATAACTGTTTGTGGATCAGGGCTATGGAAAGGAAAGATGGTCTTGTGTTGAAGACACTGGACTGGCTAAAATACCTTAGGTTCATCTATATCTGCTTCAGACTTTCTTAATGATTTTGGGCAAGTCATTGATTCGTTGTGCCTCAGTTCCCCCTCTGTACCCTATGGATAATACTACTTTTTTTTCTTCCCTTTATCTGAGATGGTAAGGTCTTTGGGGTAGGAATTGTTTTACTAATATATACAGTGCCTAGCACAATGGGGCCTTGATCTCAGTTGGCACTACTGTATCACAGATAATAGCATTCACAAAGTGAAAATTGGAAGTTTCACACAGTTTGGGATTTTTTAAAAATCCAGAGTTTAGAAAATTAGAGATTAATAAAATTATAAATCCAGGTCAAACTGATGACCTAGAATACTTAACAATGTCTCTATAACCTATTCACCTACGTGATCTTTCTTTTCCATTGATCCAACAAGCGTCTTCTTTCAGTAAGCAATTCTCTGTTTGCTGTTTTTCACCCTCATTCACAATAAGCTTCTGCATTTGTTTCTTCTTCCAGCCTAAAGATAATTCATTAAAGTAGCTCCCCCTCCCCCTTTTTGATCCACCTCTCCACCTTCTAGCACCCCCCTAAAAACACCATCAATATTTCATAAACTTACAGTGACAAATGTATTTTAATGTGGTCCACAGAGAACCTGAGATTGATTGGCCTCTCAGAAATATGACACGTTTCAAAGCAGGATATTCATGGAGTGTTTTAGTGCCTACATTAGTCAGAGAGAAGCAGCGCCTAAATTTATCATAGTTATGGCTTTCTCGGTATCCATTTTCTTTTAGCCACTGACAGCAAGTATCTGAATGGTCCCTATTGATTGGCTTTGTGGTTGTGTCTTTAAAATGCATTGGCTGTGGGGGTTTTCAGATCAAATTAAGGCCTGGCTTCCTGGGGTTTGTGCATATCTACGGTGCAAGTGCAGGCAAAGCTGGCTTCATTCATGTTGATTTCCATTCACCGGGGCATATGTGTAAAGGAAGGGAGAGCTGAAATCTCCAAATAATACTAATGCAGGTGAATTGACCTCTTCTGTTTGAAGGTGAACATTTATGATCCTACAAGGAAGTCGCAAGGGGAAAACTCTTATTGTAGCAGTTGATGCACAAACTGGCCAGTATGCCCATGGAAGCAGAACATGGCATGGGAGGAAGTCCCAGAAGTCCCAGAAGGGATGATTAGATAATCTAGCCTGACTTCCTGTATATCACAGGCCACTGAATCTCATCTAGTTACCCCTGTATTGAGTCCAGTAACTGCTTTGACTAAAGCATAACTTGTGTTTAGCCAAAACATATCTTCCAGAAAGGCATCTAACCTCGATTTGAAGACATCAAGAGATGAAGACTCCACCACTTTTCTTGGCAGTTTGTTCCAGCGAATAATCACCCTGGCTGCTAGGGCACCCATTTTTATTTGTAATTTGAATTTGGTTGGCTTCAGCTTCCAGCCATTGGTTCTTGTTCTGCTTTTCTTTAGTAGATTAAAGAGCCATTTAGTACTCAGTATTCGCTCCCCATGAAGGTGCTTAGACACTATAATCCACTCACACCTCAATCTTCCTTTTGATAAGCTGAACAGATTGAGCCTCTAACCGTAAGACATTTTCTCCAGCCCTTGAATCATTTTTGTGGCTCAACGTCCTTTTTAAAACGTGGACACCAGAATTGTACACAGTATTCCATTATTAGTCTCACCACTGTACACAGAGGTAAAATCACCTCACTACTCCCACTTGCTACACCCCTGTTTATACATCCATAGATCTCATTAGTCCTTTTCCTGTAGCATCACACTGGGAGCTCATGTTCATTTGCTTGTGCCCTATGACCCCTACATTCTTTTCAGAGTTACTGCTTTCCCAGATACAGTCCCTCACTTTTTAGGTATGGAGTACATTCCTTGTTCCTAGATGTATAACTTTGCATTTGTCTGTATTAAAACATACTTTGTATGAATGGGTCCAGGCTACCAAGAGATTCAGATTGTGCTGTGTGACTGCACTGTTCTCATAATTATTTACTACTCAGCCAATCGTTGTGTCATCTGCAAATTTTATCAGCAGTAAACAGAAAACAGTTAATGGTGGTGGTGCATGTGAATGGAATGTTCTGGGGTATTTATTAATATAGTTGGGCCTGAGTTTGGATCCAAATTTGAACTTAGTTTATATTTGGATTTAACTCATTATAGATATTGGTCCTAGTTGTGATGTTCAGACCCAAATGTCCTCATTGTTCTGGAGACTCCTATCTATGTTCTGATTTGGATCTAGTTTTTTTTTCTTCATACATTCAGGGTAGATTCATTTATGCATCATTAGTTCTAGTGGCGTTTAATTAAACTTGTATATTCCCCATGTCAAGCAGATGGCTATCTTTCAACAACTCTGTATAGTCTTCCATTGCTCTTCAGCAGGTGGAGAGATGTAAGATTGAATTAGAAACAGAACTTGATATAACTATGTTTAATTGTAACTCGTAAAGCGTGGAGGTTTTTTAAAGTGACTGTTGCAAACTTGAGGCTCTGATTTTAACTTTCTCCTATTTCATTTGCTTGTGACGCTACAGAAGATGGAGGGAAGAGAGAATTCTGACCCCATTCTGATTCATTCCTTATCTTCACAGCAGTAGCCTCTTAGAATTAGGGCCAGATCCCACTTCTAATCAAGTGAACAGTAAAACTCACATTGATTTCAATGTGAGCAGGATCAGGTCCTTAGACATTTTTGTAGAGTTAGTTACTGGTTCCTAGGGTTTGAGTCCAGAGACCCTTATTCGCCTGAGTGATCCAGCAGAAAACTGCAGGATTATGTGGATGAGGAAGCTAGCCCTAGATTTGGGAACGGCTTTAGGAAAAGCAATTTTTTCTTTCTGTATCTTGCTTGGCTGTGCCGCCGCATAAAGGCCACCCTGAGACGCAGATTCAGATTTCCTCTCATTCTCCCACAGAGAACCCTTGTGATCTATGGGCATTTGTTCTGTCGTTGCACCCTGAGGCTGCAGTTAGAATCAGGACCTCACTGTCCTAAGCACTGTACAATTAAGTGCACAACCTAGCCAAACCTGCCTTCTCCTCACTGCATGCACAATTTCTCCCTCGGGGGAGAGGATAAAACAGAATAAACATCATGTGACAGATTCTGAGAGCCTCGTAGTTCCAGTAGTGCATTATGCAACATGAATCCATCTATCGTGATAAGATTCAGTAGATGAATCTATATAGAATTTTCTGCACAGGACCAGAACTGAAAGGGTCAAAAATACAAGAAAAAAAGGGCCATTCACGTAGTGTTTCCTTTGCTTGTTTTCAGGCTCCAGAGTCTGATAGCTCAGAGATGCTTTGCATAAGTATCCAGGCTGTTGGGTACCATTCCCAGGTGAACTCCAACCCCTTCTCAGATTAGCTCACTGCTAACAGAAACTGGCAAATTTATTTCACTTAGAACCATAAGCTCAAATGGAAGTGAAGTATTGTGCAGTCAGATTACTACATACATTTCAGTTAAGTGTTTATATAAAATAAGCAAAGGGCAGCACTGAGTTTAAGTAATGCTGAACCTGATAATTTATGCCTCCCTCTTAAATGAATCCACGCTGAGACATGCTTTCATCCTCCAGGACAGACTATTCTGTTAGAGACTCTTTTTAAATAAATGATTAGATCTGGTCGAGAGTACTTGTAAAAGATTTGCAGACATTCACTGAAACTCCAAAAGGTTGTTCAGTTTGATTGATTATGCCCCTCTTTATTTGCTCTTTACAAATTAATATTATTTGTGTTGTGAAGGCCTCCAGAATTAGCATCAGGATGACATTTTGCTAGGAGCTGTAAAAGGGTATCAAATGAAATGGGACTAGATAGTTAAGTGACCAGAGATTTTGAGTGCCTCATTTTTTGGATGCCCAATTCCAGTCATCTTAGAGAGGTCTGTTTTTTACAGGGTAGGCACTCAAGAGTGTCTGAAGTGTCCTTCAGGGGATCTCAAGTTGGGCCAAGAATTGAGGCCCCCAAAATCACTAGCTGATCTTGAACATTTAGGCCATGGTTCCCACCCTGATGAGCTTGCCATGGGATTTTGTTCAGACACATGCTAGGGTAATACTTGTTCTGCTTTCAAATGCAAGTAAGGAGTATTCAGGCACAAACATAAACATCTTTTGTGTTCACCATTTGTTGTTTGTAATTGTCCTGTTGAAAAAGAACCAGTCATGCAGTCCATGGAAGAACAATGCCATGACCAAAACATACGTCACAAATATGAGGGATAGCGAATAGCTGATGCAGACTGCTCTCAGATGTCCCATGGCCTGCATATGATTCATCGACACAATTCTGAGAATCTTTATAAATAACAAATAGATCAGAGAAAGTGGGATCAGTTCACAAATAACTTGTGAACCAGAATAAAGAGTTAATTTTATTTTTTTAATACCAGCAACAAATCATTTAAACTGACTCACAAATTGGTCACAATGTAAATTAATACAAATCCTTCTCATTCTAGCAAGTGATACAGTGGCTGTCAAGGCCCATCTCCTTTTTAGTGATGGAGTGGCTACAGTAAAAGAATTCTCAAAACCTAGGATTTTTCAGCTTTCTTGTGAAATTTATGCATAAATTAAAACGGAATGTCTCTAAGACACTACGTAGCTAATTTAATGAATAGAAACTACTGTATGCCAATAACTGACCATAGGTCACCTGTACGTGATGTGTGAAGCCAGCAGACATATGCTGAATTTTGCAGCTTTAGTTACATTTGTTTTTCTAGCAGGTAAGTATCTGATCCACGCACTGTCCGTTTTATCAATGGAATGAAATGGCTCTGGGGGACTTCAGGTATGTTTTAGAAAAGAGACTGCAAAGGAAAATCGGTCTGTAACTCAAACATTTTACTTCAACTGGCTGGGAAAAAATAACACTCTTTATCTGCTGAAGCATTCTGGTTTTGTGAGCTGTGTCTAACATTTATGAGAGGCGATATAACATGCTTGTAGTAGAAGCAGCCATCAGACCTCACACCTATGGTGTTGTATTAGACTTCAGCCAAGCTGCCAGATACCACATAGCTAGCTAAAATGGCATGTCTTTTTAAGTTGAGAATAACTGTTTCTTTTCTATGTGAATTTATTTCTTGTACAAGGTAAAGGAGTAACAGCGGCCCTAGGGACTGAAATATTCTAAAGAGAGGATCTTTAGCTGGCGTAAGTTCTCATAGATCCATTGACATCAATTTTTTTTCCCTTTGGAAAAGATAGTATGTGGACATGTAATTAAACACTACATCATAATTCATATGCGCAAGAGGCCAGCTTAAGGTTGCAATGGAAGCCTTAATTCTGGCATTTCCAAATTTTGTAGTGCTTAAATTTTCAACCTTAATGATCTTTTAACATAGTTTTGTGTGTGTGTGTGTCTGTGTGTACACCTTATTTCCAGTGAAATTCACCCCTCTGTACAAAGCCTGCACGTGACCCCATGTACCATTTTAATTTTTGGTTCATGTACTGCACAGGGATTAGGCTAGCTTCATCTTGGGGTGAATTTCTTGGAGCTGGGCAGGAAATTAATTTTCCATCCCATGACAATTTTTGAGATTTTTGAACAAATTTCCTGTCCTGAATTGGGACAAAAAAGTCAAAATCTCAAAATTTTGTGATCTGAAATGATGAACAATTTTGTATTGGGTCAATTGAAACGCTTTGTTTTGATTTTGAACTTTTTATACCCTTTCTTTTTTTTTTTTACTGTAAATTAAATTTCTAAAGAGACAAGGTGGGTAAGGTAATATCTTTTATTGCAGTGGTTCTCAAACTTGGGCCGCTGCTTGTTCAGGGAAAGCCCCTGGTGGGCCAGGCTGGTTTGTTTACCTGCCGCGTCCGCAGCTTCGGCCGATGGTGGCTCCCACTGGCCGCAGTCACTCCAGGCCAACGGGGGCTGCAGAAAGTGGCACGGACCAAGGGATGTGCTGGCCCCCTTTCCTGCAGTCCCCATGGGCCTGGAGCGGCGAACCACGGCCAGTGGGAGCCGCGATCGGCCGAAGCTGCGGATGCAGCAGGTAAACAAACCGGCCCGGCCTGCCAGGGGCTTTCCCTGAACAAGCGGAGGCCCAAGTTTGAGAACTACTGTTTTATTGGACCAACTTCTGCTGGTGAGAAAGACAAATTCTGAGCTTACACAGAACTCTTCTTCAGGTCTTTGTAAGGTTGAAAGCTTGTCTCTCTCTCTCTCACCAACAGAAGTTGGTCCAGTAAAAGATATTACCTCACCCACCTTGTCCCTCTAATATCTGGGGACTGACATGGCTACAATTATACTTCAGTCATTTCAAACCAAAAAAAGGAAACTTAAAAAACTTGTCAAAATGGGATGTTTCAACAATTTCAAAACTCTTCAAAAATTGTTGGGACTGGAAATTAATCAAAACAGTCCCTCTCCTGTGAATACTTTTTGTTTGCAAGAAAAAAATTCCTACCCTGCTCTACATCTTATCCCTATAAGTGATATAGGTTTGCTACTTGAAAAATCGCCCCCCTAACATCCCTCTTCTCTCACACATCAAAATTGCATCTGATTAATCTTGGGTTTGGTGTCATTCTAGTGAATATATTTCTGCACGTGTTGCAATGTGTTCAGAAGGTTTGTCTGGCATTTGCCTAATCTTCGCCAGATCTATTTTTACTTACTATTTTGGCAGGTGCTTTACCTGCATTTCTTTTGTCCAATCTCCCCACCCCCATACAGAAAGAAGGAATTTACAGAGAGCCAAACAGGCAACTTATATTTAGTTATGGATACATTTTATTTGTTTAAATCGCCATAAGAATGGTGATTGGTATATTTTAGGAAATTCCCTCTCCACAGCAAATTAGAAGAATGAGCCAATATAGAAGAGCAATTAAGGGCAAGTATCTCTTCAGATGGAAGACCATAGTTTAAAATTTGGCAAATCACGCTGAGAATCCCAAGCATTGAAACCATGTTCTTCTTTTAATACAGACAGGCTCTCATTGATCATATATGAAATAAAGACCCTACCCTGCAAATCCTTACTTAAGTAAATAGCCCCATTGACTTCAATGAGACTATTCACATGACTGAAGTTTTATTGGATGTGAGACAAACACCTTTACATTTCTGATATGCAGCATTTGTGTATTCTGCAGCAAACAGACATTTTAAACAATAGGAGTTTTAGGGCGTGTTTACACTGCCCCCTGGTTTGGATTAAGGAGGGCTGTGAATAGTAGCGTACACCAAAGTGCTGAACTATAAGTCCCCCATGTGGACACTGCAGGCACAAACTAAAAGGTTGCTAGTTTATTTCTCTTCAACAGGACTGCATTAATACAAACTAGGAACCTTTTAATTTACGCCCGCAGAGTCCATGTGGGCGTTACAGTGCAGCACTTTGGTGTGCACTGCTGTTCACACCCCTTTAGCTGAACTGCAGGATGGCGTAGATCTGCCCTTAAATATTATGGTGAGGAAGGCTGTAGAAGACTGGAGGATAGAGCACTGGACTGCGACTCAGGAGATGTTGGTTCTGTCCACAGTTGCCAACTTTCATGTGGTAAATAAGCCAAAAATCAAGCTAATCCCATTTCAAAACAAGGCCAAAATAAGCCAATCCCTAAGAACCCCAACACTCTATGTGACTAGATCTCCCTGCCGTGCAGTCTGGGACTGTGGTGGGCCCACTGTGCACCCCTGACTCTCTCTCCCAGTAGCCCCTGCTGGCCCCCCCTTTCCCTTGCTTGCCAGGAGCTGATCAAAGAAATGAAGCAACAAGCTACAAGCCTAAAACTAGCCAACAAGCAACTTACAAGCCAATTAAGCCAAAAACAAGCCCATTTTCTATGTTTTTTTTCGCGGGTTTGACATGTCTGGGTCTATCTCCAGCTCTGCCACTGGCCAGGAGTGTGACCTTGGGCAAGTCATGTCACCTCTCTGTGCCTCCATTTCCTCCTCTGTAAAAATGAGGATAATGAAACTGAATAGAAGTGGGAGAATTTTTTTGGTCAAATAGTTTATTCACTGAAAAATGCAGGTTTTGGCAAAACTACTAGCCAACTCAGGTTGAATTTGGTGAATAGATTTGGGTGAACAAAAAATGGATTAAAAAAATCAGAATGGCTTGTTATTTTTGAAATAAAACACTTTGACTTTTGGTTTTGAACTGACATTTTTGTTTTGAAATTTAGCTGGATTTGTTCATTTAGAAAAAAAGGTTATCCCCCTGAAAATGTAACAAAATTAAACAAAAAAATTGAGTTTTGGTTTGACCTGAAATGATTTTTTAAAATTTTTATTTTATTTTTCAGTTGGGCCATTGATTAAAAAAATCAGTTATTCTCTCAGTTCTAAAACTGACTTCCTTTGTAAAGTGTTTTAAGATCTACTGATGAAAAGTGCTATGTAAGAGCCAGGGATGATGATGATAATTGGAGAGAAGATCATTGTAGGGAAAATGGAAGATTTCTGACTGCAGGAGGATGGAGAAAGCAGGTGGCAGAGAGATTTGAGGGAAGATCTGGATTACAGAAGAAAGAAAGCTATCAAGGAGGTGAGGGAAGTGTACTATTCCTAAGGGCAAGAATAAGTGAAAAAGTTCTTTGTTCTTCTGATAAAATAATAAATCTGACATCTGAAAATGTTTTACTGCTATGGAGTAAATGGAATTCTCTTTAAACATTTCAGCTTGACATAATCTCCTGTAAAAAATATATTATTTCTGATTTGATACATTGTATCATGGCAATTCATGACATCACACTGTAAAATACAAGGCTGCGTAAGTCTTCATTTCTTATGGCTTCCTCCCGGACTGATGTATTCTGCAATATTAAGCACCTATGGTGAAATTAAACTCAGCATGGAGGTCCCACATAATGTTTTCAGTTCTGCACAATGCTGTGTTTGAGAGCACTACGAGAGTGACTATGTAAGAGGACCTCTTAACTCACTGTTCACCACCAGAGTAGCTAGAGGTAAGAGCCACATGGTCCATAGTCATGAAGATCCATTGCTCTGAACTCCCTATGTAAGGGGACTGCAGCAGTTTTCACAGCCTGTAGGATGATTCCAGTAGCTTGTGATGCAAATGCATGCGCTAGCCATGGGTTTGGCAGTTGTATTTCACTTTCCGCAACCCTCTTGCTTAACCCGTATAAAGCCCAACTATTCAGGTTCTGGGAGGGCAAAGGTGCATTTTGCCATTAACGAATCTTCAAATGGCATGGCTGATTGCATTGGGTGGGAAGCAATGGGTTTATACATTTTTAATCAGTGATCTTTACATTTCCATTGTAAGACACTGTTCTCAGTTGTTTATAACATTGCAAATGTAAACCATTTGGACTGAAATTTCCCCATTGGTTGTCTGCCTCTGCCTAAATTGTTTTGGAAAAATTCAGCCAAAACCTTCCACCTAAAGAAAATATTTATTTTGCAATGTTTTTTAAAAAAGTCACCTTTGTCTTTGAAAATCTCTAGCACCCTCATGCTGTGGAGCAGGAAATTGTTAGGGGCCAGGAGGGTAGCTTTTGTATCAGATATGCCATTTGTGGTTCTTTTGAAAATCTGCTTAAATTTGGACAAGTTACAAGCCTTTGAAAAATCTCCATTCGCACATGCTCAGTAGAGTCTTCTTAGATCTTAGTAGCTAAAATATCCAAAGACTCCATGTGCACTGAACAAGCTCCATCCCCTCACAACATCTAATGCTGAGCAGACGCTACTTTCAGCATCCCCACAGAGTGACTAGCATGCTCCCTCTAGGCCAGGGCTACAGAGCAAAGCCTCTGTAATATCTCTGTAATTGGTGCTCCAGGCCAGGGGTGGAACGGTCAGCAAAATCTGTGAAATCCATTGGAAAACTGTCTCTCTCTATCCCCCTTCTAATTTTTTTAATGTATTTATATTTGGAACAGATACTAAGTGTCATTGTGGGCACTTAACTAGTGTCCTCTGCATGGTGAAAATTAGAGCTGTCAAAATACTTGCACCTGCTGCAATTTCTTTTCTCCTTGCCACTCTTCATGAAAAGCAAATTGTTTTGGTGGTTTTGCCATTCTCCTCTTGCTTTCCCCTCCATGAAAATAAGATGCAACATTTGAATGAAAATGTTGCCTGGTCAACTTCATGGCACACTTACCACTTGCAATAAAATGACACTACTTAGGCAACAAAACACCACTCGGGTATTGTGATCGGTGCAGGCTGACTACCTCACTTGTGTAGACACCGTTGGCTTAATTGGGGCTCCACACAAGTGCAGCTAGTCCACCTGCATGGATGACAGTACAGGGTTAAGGCCTAAGAGCCATTTTTGATTAAAGGAATTTTGATACTTTGCTGGCTGAATTAGTGATTTTGATTTTGCAGAATTTGTGAGAATCTCATTTTTTCATAGGTGACAATTCAGAGTGAAAATTAATAGTTTGACATGCTTAATGAGAGTTATAAATACCACAAAAGTAAATATAATGGGGTCCAAGGGGCTTTATTTCAGAGAGAGTTATAGGAGAAATCCCTGTTAAAAAGGTACAGGCTTAAAAAGGAAATAAAACTTGCATCAGATCAACTAGATTCTGGTTTGCTGGGCATGAGTTAGATTGTGTCTATATAGCAACCCCCACCATGGCGCAACAGCCAGGATGTTTGAACCTAGGACCGGAAGCATAACATTCTACCAGGTGAGCACAAGGACAAGTTGTAAAAATGGCTAAAATCATCCTGGGCTGTATTAACAGGAGTGTTGTATGTAAGATATGGGAGGTAATTGTCCCGCTTTATTCAGCACTGGAGGCCTCAGCTGGAGAACTGTGTTTAGTTCTGAGCACTGCACTTTAGGAAAGATGTGGACAAATGGGAGAGAGCCCAGAGGAGAGCAACAAAAATAATAAAAAGATAAAAGATTTAGAAAACCTGACCTATGAGGACAGGTAAAAAAAGTTGGGCATGTTTAGACTTGAGAAAAGAAGACTTGGATGGTAGGACAAGAAGTAATGGGCTTAATCTGCACCAAGGGAGATTTAGGCTAGCTATTAGGAAAAACTTTCTAACTATAAGGGTAAGGAAATCTGAAATAGGCTTCCAAGGAGGTTATAGAATCCCCATCACTGGAAGTTTTTAAGAACAGGTTGGATAAACAGATATTAGGTATAGTCTAGGTATACTCATGAACGTAGTTTGGGGGAAGCAGGGGGGTGTTGCCCCTCCAAACTGCAAGCCTTGGACAGGCCCCTCCGTGCAGCATCATTGGCCTGACTGGAGCTGCCCCCACAAATCTAGAAATCAAATTATGCCTATCAGTTTAGTTGGTCCTGCCTTAGTGCAGGGGGCTGGATTGGATGACTTCTCAAGGTCTCTTCTAGCTCTACATTTCTATGATTCTATAAGGGTCTGATTCAAAGCACATTGTAAATAAGGGTAGTCTTTCCACTAACTTCAATGGACTTTACTTCAGAATCTGTCTGCTGCTGGCTTTGAGCGGTATCAGGCAGATATTTCCCCCCACAAATAACACAACTGAATAATCAACATTATCCTTTTTTGTGTGTGGAAATTTCTCAGCGTTGCACTATTGCCATCTTAGGTCCACTGGGGAATGGTGGGAGTGCTAGTGTAAACCAGGCATCTGCGTTCTTATCATGTTATATTCCAACCAGCCAAATATTTTAGACATCAAGGTGTGAGGATCAACATCAGATAATCTTCCAGTCTTCAGAATGCTTCTCTGAACTGACCTCAAACCCCTCATCTTTTGAGATTTGACCATCACTTTCTGAAGGATGAAGGCATGTTTCTTATTTAATAAGCTTTGCTATTGGTGCCTGTCATATTTTAATTTGTATTCAGTTCATTTAGGGTAAGAGCGCCAATTCCACATACTCATTGTAAGAAAGAACAATACTAAATCCTGCCTTGATTTTGTTGTTCAACATGCGAATTTGAGGCTGTGTAAGATCACAGCTAATGCTGTAAATGTCCAGGGAATAACAGAGCTGTTCATATTGCCAGCTTGCATTCTTTGGAGATCACTTTTATTGGGGAGGGATAAGTTGATATTCCTCAGACACCTTTGAATTGCAGGTCTATACAGTTACATTTCTTAGGAGAGGGGGTAATGCCACTCTACAGATTCCTGCACCATTTTTTCCTGCATAGGAAAAATTAGTACAATTAAAAAACAACAACACTGATAACACTGAGGTTTTTTCCTTGTGTGTTAATTCCCAATATCTGTTACTTAAAAAGCACAAAGAGTTTCTTAATCACGCAACGAACGAAGTGATATTAGTTTGACATTTTGCTAGATGGCAAGGTTTCTCCCTTCTTGTAGTTTGCAAGGAGCTTGGTTCAGGGGAAGTGGGGAGGGAAGGGAAATCAAATAGGTTGAAGCATTTGAAATCTGCATATGCTTGTGTGTGTAGTTTTTTTCCCTCTATGTCAAGCGTGCAGTGGGTAAAGGAGCCGGGCAGAGCCATGTTAAGTGTCAATCATCCACAGAGCCTCCAACAATGAACAAGGATTAAGCAAGAAGCTGAGTGGGGGGGGGGGAGAATCTGTGCAGTTTTTAATAATTCATACACGTTGCATCTATTTTACTATTCTCTGCATCTAAAAACAAGACCCAAGCTGTGCCTGCAAGCACAACCTCCCTGCTCTAATAAGAGGGAAAGTATTTGTTATGGGTAGCTGCTTTTTATATCTCCTTTAATGTTTTCCATCCTTGGGCCTTCAGTCCTGATCAGTGCTTATCAATGGGCCAAAATCAGAACCTTTTGTCAAAACTGTTCAGAACTTTGGTGGCTTGGAGAAAACCCGACCTGGATCGGAATGCCCTCTGAACCCTCAGAATAATGATGAGGTTTTGCAAAACTACCCCATTCCTTAGTTTTCAGTCTGCTGAATTATAGCAGATAGGCTAAACCAGAGCCATTTATTAGCAGCCTCTGCTGTATCATAGTCCTTTCCAGGACTATGCTGAAGCTAGTACTCCAGCAAGTGTAAATTAGAAGTAATAATATCATTGAAGTTGGTGGTATGATGATGGTGTAGAACTGGTGTGAAAGAGAATTGGAATCCCCTGTCAGGGTAGCACTGGACAGCATAGAGTTCTGTTAGTCTGAGAACTAGAGAGCCAAAGGACACTCTGGAGCCTCAATAAAGAGCCTTCATCATGATCATTAGAATGGAGTCCTCTCTCTGCTCTACCAAGAAATGCAATATACTTTCCTACTGTCTCAGCTTTGGCGGCCTGGGGAAAAATGAGATCCAGATCTAAAACACACATGGTTGTGACTTTGCCAAACCAAACCCCATACCACTACCACTTCTGCCCTTCTGTGCCAATTCCCCACTCCCCTGCAATGCAGCTACCAGCAGAGACCAAGCCTTTTAATGTTATTCCTCTAATTTCAGTAACGTAGTAACTAAAATCAGTCAGAATCTGAACTTTCCAAAATGTGGGAGCATTTGGGTTACAGCTTTGAGCCCCTTTTATGGAGAAATTCAGATGTCATCTGAAATCTTCAGTAAATAAAGTTGTACTGTGTAGTGTAGAAGCATTCATATTCTAGGTATCTCAAAGCACTTTATAGGGCAATGATAGTTATTGGTAGCACAGAGATCGTAGGCAAATGTGGCAGCCATTATGCACTCAGCAATAGTTCATGTGCAACCTTGGATAACAGAATTTGTTTCATTATTGAGAGAGGGAATGTTGCCCCAAAACATGTCTCTTCAAAAATTGCCATAGGACCTTTAACTGCCACTGGGATAGAAATCAGACAGGCAAAAGGATCTCAGTTCAACATATCATCCAAAGTGTCTCAGTAATACCTCTCTCTTACCAGATGGCTGCACTAACTATATCAGGTGTATGATCTTAAATTCTGTTGTGCAACTTCAGTCTAAAGTCTAGACTATGGTGTTTCCTCTCAAATGAATTGTATGGACATCTGGTTCACAATGATTCTCACCCAAATATAAATTGTTTCTTCTATTTTGGCATTTAACTTACTTGTGAATAAACAGGACCAGGCACCACTCAGCAGGGCAGCATTGCAGGAAGCAAAAAATACTATTGATGCTTCTGCAAAAATAAATACCCGTAAATGCAAAACTACTTGTCAATACTATAACGCCAACCAATGGAGTTCCATTCTTGGTTGGTCCCTAGGTACCAACATAATAAATATTCTGACAGGGTGATGCAAAATATTTACAGTGTAACTTGAAAACTTCCAAGTATGGAAGTATAACTTGAAAACTTACAGTGTAACTTGAAAACTTCCAAGTTTTCACTTCATTGTGTTGTGACTACTTGAAAATGGTCCAACTCTGTAGAATCTAGAAAATGTCCAGTTTTTGTTTTACTTTAAAATAGGTTGCTTGTGAAAACAGGCCCATTCTTTTGAAAAAAATCTCATTTAAAAATTACTATGCTGCATTTTAAAATTAGAAATTTAACTGTGATGAAGTTAGATATTTGTATCCCAACATATGAAAATTGAATGTTTTGTATAGCTTGGTGTGTAACTTCATTTCACAAAATATTTTGTACAAACTTTGGCCAACATGGAATTGCCTGAAACAACATCACATGGGTATTTTTCACAAAAAAATAAATTTTGCAGGCAGTTTTTCCACAGTTTCATCCCATCCTTTTAAAGACAGGCTGCATGAATGCCTTCTCATGTAGCAATTGCACCGTAGGGTGAGGTTTTCAGAACTATTCATTGTTGGCCTATTTTATTATGTATTTGTATTGCAGTAGCACAAAGGAGCCCTAGTTATGGACCAGGACCGCATTGTGCTAGGCTCTGTACAAACACAGAACAAAAAGATGGTTTCTGCCCCAAACAGCTGTCTGAATAATGGATTTTTCATTTGGCTGGCAAGTCCAAAAAGGTAGGAAAAAAATATTTGATACTTTAAATGCAGTTAAAGGCTATTTTGAAACAAAGAAGTAAATTTCATTCTGAAAAAATAAAATATTTTGTATAGAAAAATGTCAAAATGAAACATTTTGGTGTTTTTGGAATTTTGGGGTCCCCCCGCACTTTTCCCAATTTGGAAAAAAACCCATACATTTATAAAATGTTTTGGTGTCTTCAAATGTGCATTTTTTCATTGAAAAAAGTTTTGCCTGAATTTTTTTCTCCAGCTCTACTTTGCTCCCGTCAACTCTAATGGGAGTTGAATACTTTTGAAAACCTCACCCGTACATGGCAGGGCTTGACTTCCCTTCCCCACATATTGCATCATCATGGGTGAAATTGGAAGAAGTACCATCCAAACTATACATGCTGTCACTAGTGGCAGGGAAGCAGGTTTTTTGTTTGGCTCCAAGATTTTGTATAGCCCTAAATGTCTCTCTGGCATCTGTTGATATCTGTGGCAGGACTTCTTGAAACTAGATCCTACTGAACTAGTAATACTAGTGCCTAATGACCTACCCCTGCAGGTTCTTAGGAGAAGAATTTCTACTGGGATTACTCATTTATTCAATGATTTTTACACATGCACTATTTTTTATATATACATAAAGCCCCCAGAGAGAAGCTTGGAAAGAGCATGGAATTCTGTTTAGAGGAGGATAATGATTCATCGATTATTAATTGTTGTCACGACTGTGGGGTCTGATTCAGGTCACTGTTAGTTTAGCACAGTTTAAATGGAAAAAATACTTTTTCTCACCTATATTGAATTCCACAACCCCTTGGGAAGAGTGGAATGGGGATTGGAAGGTAAGTGAGGAGAACGTGTGAATCAGATAAGAGTTGGCAGAGGGCTAGCAGTGGCAAACTCTCTTCATTCATTGCAGTGTGTTGTAAAGAAGGCTCTTTGCAGCCACAGCGAGTCAATGTTTGTCTTCCTCCTGCTTTTGTTTTTGCACATAAAAAAGAAATCTATAGGGGGAAGATGAGGTGGGCTGCAGCTTGTCGCTCAGTTGGATCAGTTCCTGACTGTGGGATATTTTAAAACGTCATTACCATCTCATCTCTCATCTTACACTGATGGAGGCAGGGATGTCAGTTGCTTTTGGCCAGGGGGGCAGTTGCCCCCTCCTCCCAAGCCTTAATTTGCTCCTCCTGGCTTTTCATAAGACTATATGCTTCATTTTTGCCCCACTCCCCAAATTTGCAGGCTATAATGTAATCTCATATAATGTTCTATATGCTGACACAATTTGCTGCCCTCTCCTCCCCACCCCCCATTTTTTTCTGGAATGATGTCCTTAGATAGAGGAACTTCCACAGATTCTAATCTCTTGCTTGAGTTTTCTGTTCTTTCCTGGTTCCTCCCAGTTCTTCACTGATTTTGTCTTATGAGCCTGATCCTGATCCTGATGAGAGCTGCTCTTTGAAAGCCACAGGGTAGTTCAGCACCCACGCAGGAGGTGCTCAGCACCTTATTAGCATCAGAGTTTATGAACTGTAACCTAATCAGCTGCAGCCTGCTGAAGGTGCTTTGCCCATGCCTTTAGCATACATCATGTGAGTTTCATGGCTCTGAAATGTGCTTCCTTCTAGACAGAAGCTCACAGGGTGCTGGAACAGTTTGAATAGTGGACGTGCAGAGAGCCATTAAACCAAACTAAACTAAACCCTGATATGATGGAAACCACTTCCAGCCAGGGGGTGTGACAGCACCCCTAGTTCCAGCACCTATGGAAACTTGGCAAGCATCACAGCACAGGAAAAGGGAAAAATGTTAATATATTTACTGTGTGAATCTGATGATCATGGAAGTGAGGGACTGATGGCATTGGCTTTAACCAGGTCTGGTGAAAATGAAGTTCCTTCCCCCTGTAACTCTGTCAATCCACTTAATTTCTGACCTGTCATCGTTCTAGTCTTAGGCCTCTACTAAGAAAGGTTTGGCAATTTGTGTTGGATTGTGTGACTGTCGAATACAGATATGGCCAAATGTCCACTAAGAATTAGGATAAGACTGTCACTCACTTTTGCTTATTATCTGTCATAATCCATGATTCCAACCCAAAATTTAGAAATGAGAAAATAGTGCATAAATAAGCCATCTAGGTCTCACTGTCTTGAATGGGAGCATTATCCTCCCCTGAAATGCATCTAGTAATGTCACTGGCTAACTGTAAGTCATTCTGTGCCTTGAGACAGACAAGGTAGGTGAGGTAATACCTTTTATTGGACCTACTTCTGTTGTCGGAGAAGAGCTCCGTGTAGCTTGAAAGCTTGTACCTTTTACCATCAGAAGTTGGTCCAATAAAAGATATTATCTCACCTACCTTGTCTCTTTAATATCCTGGGACCAACACTGCAAACATTCTGTATCTTGACAGAAAGGGAAGAGAGACCCCTAGAGGATATGCAGAAGGAAGGTCCTTCAGCACAGCTGAACCAATGTTAGTTTAAATCAAGAAACTAACTTACATAAATTACTGGAATAATGGGACCTGTCATTGTCAGAGCTAGTTACCTAGAAAAGATGGCTCATGTGTGTGGGTGGAAGGGAGCTATGGGTGGATTCTGAAAAGCTCACGCACCTTTTGTCTATGGATATCCTGACTGGGTTTCAGACTAAACCTTTGCTGTGATCCTAGAGATATTTAGTTCATGGCTGAATTTTGTATCTTACAACCTGCCTTATTAAAATATATATTGTGCCTTTATGAATCTTTAATAACAAGCACTTAGTAAAGACTTCATAATAGCGTCTATTAAGCTTTTATAAAACATTAACAGTAGTATGATGAACTCATTCATGTGGGTTTTTATATGGAGCCTGGAGAATGGAGCCTGGGATGAGAGCAGGGTCCTTTTGGGATGGAAAGACGATTAATCGATTTTTAATTGTCATCAGGACTGCAGTGTCTGTCTGGTCACTGTTGATTTAACACCATTTAAATGGAAAAAGTTACTTGTATTTCATTCACTAGCCTGTCATCCCCTGGGAAGAAAATTGGGCCTTTGGGTCTGTTTAGGGGTAAGCTAAGCACTAGTTTCATTAGTGGTTGTGAGCACAATTCCAATGCGGCACTTTGACTCATTGTTGTCTCTTTGGAGTCCAACTTTAGTGCACTAAGCGATAGAATTTGGAAGGAGGTTGGCAGTGGCCGAAGGGACCCCTCTGTATTTGCTGATTTGCTGTAATCTGTACTTCTGGAAAGTAACTTGGTGTATTTTGGAACAGGAAGAGAGTTTTAGGATAGTTTGGCCCCAAAAGCACAAGGTGTTTAATTTTACTGCTCAGCAAATGGATTCCCTCTAACAGGATGGGGGCAGGACGAAGCATGCACTCACTATCTGAACTGGATTCAAAACAGTTTTTACCATTCTGGTCTTGCTTATAACAGGTGTAACATGTAGCCTATTTCCTCAGTTACAAAGAGAGGGGGCTTTTAGGGAACATACAAATATGTTCTCAATAGAATGAAAAAGCAGACCTGTTTACTCTAACAACTTACTGGACAGACAGGACAGCTTTTAGACTAATAGTTTGTTCTGCCAAGTAATACACCTCTACCCCGATATAACGCAACCCAATATAACACAAATTCGGATTTAACGCGGTAAAGCAGTGCTTCGGGGAGGGTGGGGCTGCGCACGCCGGTGGATCAAAGCAAGTTTGATATAACTCGGTTTCACCTGTAATGCGGTAAGATTTTTTGGCTCCCGAGGACAGCGTTATATCGAGGTAGAGGTGTGCCTTCAGGCATCTCAAATATATTCCCTAAGTATAGAGCCTAATTAGGGGTTTTCATAGTTATCAGCCCCATTCATCTGGAATGAACAGAACAGGCAATCATCAAGTGATCCTAGCGTAACCTTGCATGTTCCTCTCTTTTTGTAACTTACTTATTTTCTTTTCTTTTGTTAAGGCATCCCAAACTGGGTCTGGTTGTAGTAAATGGATGATAATTGCTGTCAAGCACCTTGCAGAGAGAATGAACTCTGATCTGAGGCAGGGACAGAGTTGTAACAGTCTGAGTCAAGTGGGAGAGGCCTTGAGAGCTTTCTCCTCCAAACAGTAACACAGGTGGACAATGTGGGGGGCCTGGGAAAAGCTCCTGAGTTTCCAGTTGTGTTTATAACAGTGTCTACATGACAAGTCAGTGGGAGTTTCACTCCTATTCTGTTCTGTATAAATTCTTGTATTGCCCTCAACACCATAGTGGAAGTACCCTACAATTTTCATTTCTACCACCACGGCTTCCCTGCGACTGCTAGAACAGGAGCTCCTACCCATAAGCAACTGGGGTAGTTTTGAGAGCAGGCCCTACTCTTTTCTGAAGGTCTTGTGTGGCACTTATTATCTGTCCATTCCCATCACATGAGCCACTCAGTGGTCACAAATCACTGTTTGGGACCCAGTGATTGACAAGGAATGAACGTAAGAGGAGAGAAAACTATAGGTGGAGTTTTAGACAATTTTTCCTCAAGTTACTGGAACTCGCAGCTGCTCACTGATACCACACTTAGTGGGCCATACTGTGGAATGGAGGGAGAGTGGAAGGAGGGAATAGAAGGAAAAAGAAATCTTACCTTGGCTTCACCAGTGGCAGCATGAGCATATGCAATTATAAGATAGCTGGCAGATGACAGAGTTAGTTAATGTAACAAGCCCTGTAAAGCATTTAGCCACATTCTAGTGTTTAATCAGCTGTGTAAAGTGCAATATCTATCTTTCAATTTTATGCCATTAAGGGAGACAAGATTTTGATTAGGTACTTAATCTGGGCAAGAGGAAAACAGGCCCACAGCAAGCCCACAATAGGCAGCAGAAGGGACGTTGGACGAAGGATTCGATAAAGGAGAAAGACAGAAATTTAACATAAAAGAGAATTAGTGCAGCTCCTTTCAATCTAGTGCACAGATTTTTATGGACTAATCAATTAGAGGCTGTCGCTGCGCTGCTGGGAAGTGGTGCCGTGTTAGAGGCTTTGCTATATTAATTCTGTTCATTACGCTGAGGTCAGACTGAGTGCTTTGGAGAAGCCCCTGCTACTGAGCAGGTCACATCCCTCGTGTTGTCTCTTTGTGCAAATGGGGCAACTGGATAGAGCTGGAATTGTGGCTCCAGGTTGTGTAGTGATCTGCTAATTTGTGTGTGCTAGAGAGGTGTTGAGATGGAAAGGTGCCCCTGCCAGAATTCCATGGGCAATTGAAAGTACTGGAGTATCTGACTGATCTCTCTGGCCCCCAGTATCTGAGTTTCTCCTACAAAACCCCAAATGAGTGCAGACCAGATCTTTGGTGAAAGAAAATAATTGCCTGAAAAACAATTGGGGGCTGTGTGTGTTGAATGTTTTCTAAAAAGTTAAACAAAAGATACTTTACTATTGGTTCCTGGTCCTGGAAGGCTAAACAGTTGGGCTATCTGGCCCATTTGTCCTTCCCGAGCCTCCTCACTGGCCATTTCCAAGCTAATCGCCCATTCTTTAATGGAGCACTCATTCCATCTAAGGTGTCTATACGGCCTCCATTACCTTAGGATTTGAGCACCTCATCCACTTGTATCCTCACAACACCCCTGTGAGGTAGGGAAGTGCTATTATCCCCATTTTACAGATAGGAGAATGGAAATGCTAAAGCAGAGACACTAAGTGGCTTGCCCAAGGTCACCAAGGAAGGGCTTGAACCCAAATCTCCTAAGTGCTTTAACCACTGGCCTATCATTCTATAGGTTCATGCCCAGAACTGCTCTCCTTGGAGTCTCCCTCCTGAATGACTACAGGCTGCCTTTTTATCTCCCAGCAGGCCTGGTTCTTGGTTATGACTCTTGTACTCTTATTCCCTCCACGTGGCATATGTGAGGCTGAGCCCCACCCCCTTAAAGGGCCAAATCATCCCATGACACTTAGGGGGCAGGTGTTCGATCAACATGTAGGAGCGAAAATGCATAGTGGATGAGAGTGCATATCTTGGCAATTGAGCGGGATGAAAGTAAGCATACATGAGGGGCTATGTCACAGACTGGGCTGGCCCTTCAAGGGATTTGGGCTTAGTCCCCCCTGTACCTTGTCATCCAGTTCCAGGTTTGGGATTGGGCCAGTGATTGGGTCAGGTAACCAGGCACCATATAATGGTAGCTGGGACCAGAGCTTCCTGGAAGACGGAATCTATTGCCTCAGAGAGGAAGACTTGAACGGAGGAAAGACCCAGGGCTGGCCTCCCCATAGAAGCAGAGTTTGGAGTGGGTCCAGCAGAGCTCCTGTGTTCAAAGAGAGCTAAGAAAGACTTTCATATCAGAGCTTCAGGCCCCAGCTAAATGTGGAAAGTGACCTTTAAGGAGGCTTCTGCAGGAGGCTGAGACAGGATTCACCAAAGAGTTCTCTACATCAGATGAAAAGTCCTGGTTTGACCTACCTGCAGTGAGGGACATGAGCAGAAACCTTAAGAGGAAGAGGTTTGAGGAAACTCCAGGCAGGGCTTAGAGAAAGAATTGTTGAGCCTGGCAAGGGGCTGGAGAAACTGTACAATAGAGGAAAGACTTGTTTTGATTCAAGTTGACATTGGAGCTGTGATGATTTCATAAAGCAGACCCCAAGAAGGGGCATTATTTGATACATGAGAGTCTTTGTCAAATTAAGTGCAAGAACCGGCCAGAGTGGGGAAACTGGGGCAGCAGCAGGGCCTGATTCCAGATCAGTAAGAAATAGTCACAGGCTGTTTCCTAGGGAACAGCGGGTGTCACTGAGAGCATATGGACATAGCACCCAGCAACTGCCCACTGTTCTGCTGCCTCTGCAGTGAGTTGAAGGAAATCAGCCATCACTGCCCTGGCTCCATCCCTCAAAAAATCCCAAGGCTGAACTTTGAGGTGTTATTCCACTTGATATCTCTTGTTTGTAGTCTGATTCCTGTTTTTCTTTAAAAGCAGGGATGGTTCATAACCTAGTCTGAATTCTGGTAGGCCACTTGAGTTCTAGCATCTTCCCCAGTTCAGGAGCACATGAGTTCTGCTTAGAGAAGGGGATGTCCCCCCTTTGAGGTTCTCTTGTATTATGATTGATTACCCTATATTTGATGGTACTTCAGGAAAAGAGAAGCCACTCCAAGTTCTACATGTTTCCTTGGGGAGGAAAGGAAAAAGCCACAATCTTCAGGAATCGTCCAACTTTTCCACCTCTGTTCTATTCAGTGACTAACTGGCATACGTTCGGACAAAGTTTGCTCTGTTAGCCAGAGTAACTCTAGCAAAAACCAATCGAGTGAGTGTATATTCACTCTTGTGAGAACAGAATCTGACCCTCTGTGCAGGAAAGGGATTAAAGTAGTTGGATTCCTCCTTAACCACGGCATGCTCCTGTTACTCCCATTCTGTCCCACCAATGTGGAGCCTGGAATGGTCCCCCGCTTTCCCCAAAATAGCATCTTTCATGGGATGATCCACCATCACATGAGAACCTTAAAGGGTTAAATACCCTCTCCCAGGCAGAAGTCATAGGAGTCATTCTGGATATACAAAGGTGTAACCATGGAAATAAGCTCTCTGTAACTTTGGGCCTTTAGACCATGATCTCTGGAATGATTTAGGACAGAAATTAGAATCCAGTTCTCCATCTGAGGCAAATCTTCCCTTTTTTCCTGCTGCTCTCCACTTCCAAGTCCCTTCTTTTCTTTTTTTTTTAAACACACTGGCTTGTACTGGGCTCCTAATGGCTCCTCCTAATTATATTAAGCCGTAGAATTACCTTTGTTGTACTAACTACAGTGGCTCTTTCAGACGCTTGTCTCCTGAGGATGATGTGACGGAGCATATTAGTTTATGGTAAGCTGCAGAAAACTTGAACTCCCTGACTGTTCAATTCATGCAGAGTTATGACAGGTTATGCCCGCAGGCTACGAGTTAGGGAAATTATTTTCTGTTCAAACATTTCATTTCCCTGCTACTCTATAATTTTCTTTCTTTCCTTTTATTTTCCTGCAAGGGAAGCACTGAGATATAAAACACTTGACTGCTGCTTCCCTGCGTCCATGTGTAAGGCTGGGAAAATGAACCATTTTTTTTCTCTTTTAATCATAGAGCCATCCTATTTGCAAACCCAATGCCTTTTACAAGAACCAAAGCTGAAAGCAGAAGTACAGAGAGGAGCGTGTTCATTTAATTCCTCTTGGTCTGCAAGAATTTGACACCTGGAAAACATCCCTAAAGGACCACATGAAAAGGGATAAGTGGTGTTGTGTCCCAGCTTACCATGAACCTTTAATTATGGTCTGATCTTGTATCATGGAAACCAATAGGAGTTTTGATGTTGGTTCCAATGGGAGCAGGATCACATTAATATACAGTATCAAAGTAAGGAAGCGGCAATTATATTGACTACATCTAGGCTTTTTGAAGGGCCCCTTTGGAAGTGATTAAACTCCCAGAGCATCCTTAACATGTATGCACTTGGTGTGGACTAGTCAGAGACAGTCTGTTTTTGTCCTTACATTGTGGGCAGGCATATGGAGAGGATCTTTCTAGGACACAGCAGGTGACACAGTGGAATATTGCAAAGACTTCTCATTTCCTGGTCCTTGGCATTGCAAGGGACCAGTGCATTTACTTAGTACCCTTGGCAGTGTATACTCAGATGTGGAGGAACAGAGAAATTCCTGGTCAGGACTGGGGCGTGCTGACAGAGTTGGGTTGAGAAGTCTGCACTGTAGCTGCTTGATTTGGACCTGTGACCCTCAGGCTGTATCCAAACATACGTCTGCCAGAAAGATCCCTGTTGACAGTTCAATAAAAGAATAAAATCCCGTCAAATGTATTTGACTCACTCTCAAGATGCATTTTCAGCAGAAAGCTAACACAGTCTGAATTTATGTGTGCAGTGTTGTTGTAGCCACATTGGTCCCAGGATATTAGAGAGACAAGGTGGGTGAGGTAATATCTTTTATTGGACCAGCTTCTATTGGTGAAAGAGACAAGCTTTCGAGCTTACACAGAGCTCTGTTCAGAATAGTCTGAATTTGCTGTTATTGGAGGGAGAAGACTGTCTGAAGAGGCCGGGAAATGGACTGGGGGAGAATATGAGAACTAAAAAAAGAGAAGACCACATGGTATTCCATTAATGTTATTAATACCCTATCAGATTTTATGGAAAAGATGCTCTCTGTATCTGAGTTTGCCACTATTTCAACCCATTTATCAAGGCTGAAATAGCTGGAGTCACTTCAGACCATATTTATTATTATTATTTGCTGAATGAATGCTGCGATTATGGGACCAAGGGGAATTAGAAGAGATAAAGTGTCATCTCTCAGTCTCTGCTCACCTTCCCCAGGGAGCAGTGGAGAGGATAGCTTCCTCTCTGTCATTCCTTATTAGATTTCCCTCTAATTTCTATTAATAGGGTTCTGAGACCTGCTGTAGCACTTGGAAATTAATCTTTTACATTTTGAATGGTGATATTTAACAACTTGTTACGATGTGCTCTGAGGGCTATTTTTCTCTTTGTGCTTCCCGCTGTGCCCTCCATTCCTGGCTGTTGAGTTACTGGACTTTTAGAGGATACTTCAGGGTCTTTCTGGATGTCCCCAAAATATCCAATGGACTCATGCTTGCTCTGTTCTGGTGGAAGAGAAAAGCTGTTGTTTTTTATGACATTCTGAGCTTTGACATCTTTGTAAAGTAGCAGTTCTGGAAATAATATCACTGTAGTGACCAACTGGCTTGGTCTAATGCTGGGACATTGTTCACAGTAGCAATGCTTTAGGGCGGGATGGGGTGAAATTGTATGTGTATCAGGATGTGCTGGTCCTTTAAGGACAGGCACAGATCTAGCACAGGCCTGTTTTTGATGTCATCTCAGATTGGTGGTTGCGACCACAAGGAATGCTGGGAAAGAGGAAGAGTATAAAGGCAGCTCCCTTTCCTACAATGGAGAAACCAGGCAAGACCTTTTGTGGGTCCTCTCTAGGGAGTGGAAGAGGAGAAGCCCTGGTAGATGCTGCTGCAGCAGTGACTGTTGGAGTCACCAAGAGCTGAGAAGCTGGAAAAGGGGAAACTCCGGAGGGGAAAGTTGGAGCCTGTTTTGGGGATCCTGGAGGGGGCAAGAGGGTGAAGAAAAACAGCGACCGTGTAAACAGAGTGAACAACAATAAGGGAAAACAAGCATCTATTGGGAGCCTGGAAACATACTTTCCTGCCTTCCTGTGTGGAAACAATACAAAAAGGAATAAGAACAGCAGCATTATGCCAAAGCAGGGCTGAAAAACAAGTGTACAGTCAACTAAATTGTCTGTTCACAGAGCACAGCGACTAATTAACCTTTCAGGGAAAGCGTGAACTGAAATAAGAGGCAGTGTATGGATCAAGTGATAGTCCGAACAGCATCTCCCTAGTTTTCTTTTGTCCAAAAAAAAAAATAAAAATAAAAAATTCCAGATGTTGTTGACTCAGATGTCTTGCCCTCTGGAGCTTCCCTGTTCAGAGGTGCCCCAAAGGGAGGTGCCTAGGAACTATAAGCGAGATCTTCAAAAATGGCTAGTCACTTTTGGGTACCCAACTTAAGCTATCTTAAAGGGGCCGGATTCGCCAAGTGTGGAGCCACCCAACTTTGGAAAAGGAAGCTCCTTTAAGGTGCCTGTCACAGGTAGCTGGTCCCTGTGAGTAGACCAGGCCCAGTGCCCCTGTGTCAGAGCAGGTGTGCCCAACTGAGCTAATTAAAAGGAGTAGGGATACACCTGTGTGGCTATCAAGGCCTATCAGAGGAAAGGAAGATGAGGAGTAATTGGGCTAGGCTGAGCCTGGGGAGAGGAGCCACAGGTGAGTGAAACTAATTCCAGTAGTGGGTCCCTGGAACAAACCAGTATGTGCTCAGGGAAACAGCCCTGGGGCTGGTGTTCCAGAAGGGGAGCCGAACGGTCTGAATGAGAGCTAGCTGTGAGAAGGGAGCTAGTTGGGACTGGGAAGGCGTAGGATTACAAGAGAACCCTGGGAGCAGAGTCCAAGAAAGCCTAGGATAAAGGGTGAGCTAAAGAACTGTGGTTTTTTTGTCGTTTATGTTTGGACAGGTAAACCTACTTAAGAGTCTGAGCATGGCAGCGATTGCTTGTTAAACTGGGGAGAAGCCCTACCCTGTCACAATGCCTTAATTTAGGCACCCAAAATCACTAGTTAATTTTTAAAATGGCAGAATCCTAAATTTTTATTCTGTTGCATCTTGGCATTGATTTTGTTGCAGTAATGATTGGGATTCACTTGATCCATAGATCAGATGAATCAAAAAAAAAAAGGGGGGGGGGGGAATTGTGATTTTTTTTTTTTTTTTCTTCCTCCTCTTTTGGTCAATTTGAACTCATTGCCACAGACTGATCAAAACTGAGAACTTTCCCCAGCTGTACTTGGAATGCTTGTTTTTGAAGCAGGTAAATGCTACCTGTTAACATAAGCTTCCTCTGTGTTTTATACTGCAAGAAACAAAAGTGAGAAAATATCAAACTTACTTTGAATTTAAGGAGGTTTGCACTGTGACCTGAAATTTGTCAAACAGGTAGCCAGTGGAAAGAACGAGTATTCTGAGTGCATTATGGCCAGTCCCACTCAAAGTTCAATTCTCTGTCCTGTACCAGCTGGAGCTTACCGTCTCCAAGGACCGTTCCATTATAGTAACCCAGTTTGCAGGTGAAAAAAGCTGACTGACTGGTAAGGGCCACATCTCAGAGAAAGTCAGTCCCCTGGAAAGCTACAGATTGAAGAAAGCACTAAACGTTATTGACAATCATGAGTAAAGCCCCAAAGAATCATGAGATGTGCTTAAAATTATGAAATTAATAAAACCTTTCATCTGCTTCCTGGTTTTTGAGTGTGTAGAGTGCACTTGGGCCATGTGTTTATCTTTTCTCTGCAATTTGGCGAACTAAGAAATTTTTAAAATGACAGTTGAGATTCTCACTTACCTACCTGAATCTGGGAGCTGGGGCTTTTAAGACACACCATAGTATCACGAGACTCATGAGAACTGGGAACTCTGACTCTGGGCTGTTTGTTACTATCTACATGAGTAGGTGCAGTCAGGGATCCATTAGGATCCTGAGACTGAGCCATTAAAGTGGATGCTTACACCAAGAACATTCTCTCCTTAAATGATTTACTTAGGTAAACCAAAACTGAGGAGAGTATAAACTCTGTGCAAGAGAGCAGGAATGAGTGTTAGATGATAAATGGGTGGCACCGAGGCTCCTTGTTAAGGTGTACAGATGCCTTCTCATTAATGCTATTGGTGACGGAGACTCTCACTTATACTACCAATGAAATTAGACCATAGGAGGCATCCACAACCAGCAATTTCACAAACTTTCTATCCTGAAGAAAAATCTTTCCCCCTCCTTTTGTTGACCTGCAGCCTTTACATATATTTGAGCTTGGTTAGCTACTCACAGTTCATTCTTATATGAAAGTGGCTTCCAGCTTTATTAACAATTAAGATTCTCCACCTCATTCCTTCTGAAAATCCCTGGCAAAGGGGTTCTTTAGCATATAGCAAATGACTTCTGGTTGGAGACACTATAAATGATACTTGGTAATTAGCAAACCAAACATCTACCAGAAGTCGGATGCTGCTATTCTGTGTATTACATCTCAGCTGGGCATTGCTGATTAAACTGCACCGAGGAAGAAAAACAGCCACAATAAGGCTGCCACCATCCAGTGCTGAGATTCAGTGATAGAAAACCACAGGGAGCTCACTTAAAGGAAAGGGCCTATTTTTTTTTTTTTTTTTAAAGGCCATATCCAAACTGTGGTTGAACTTGCTAACAGTGTTTGTTAGGGGTATAAGAAGGGCTGGTGTTTGGGCCAGATGTTCAGGTTCTTATTCTGTTTTTACTCCATTTTGCTGAGTCCTTAAACAGGACCTCAGGGATGTGGACCATTGTACTGGTTTTTTAACAGGTGTTTTTCTTTTTAAAGCCTTAGGAAGCCAATTATGGAGAGCTGGTCTTCTGATATTTCAATTCCAGATGGTGGAAGTACTGTGAAACCCAGATCTTTCAGTTGTAGAAGCTTACAAATGGCCTCCTTAGGCAGGACTGGATTCAGGCAACCTGTTGTCCTGTGCGTACAACATGGGGACACCTGTGTTCTGCTTCATTATTGTGCCTCCCCCTCCCCTTCACTTGGAGTGGCAGTGGTATAGGGCCCCCTTCTCTCCAGGAATGCCAGCAACTGCCACTGTCCCTTCAGTAGCAAGGGGGCTCCTGTCTTCCAAGGAGGGGACCCTCTAGTACTTACCCTAGCAGCCAGGTTGTATCAGCTTGGGTGGGTGAGCCAGGCCCACTGTAGTCTTCACTTCCTGCTATACATGGTCCTCTGCAGGGGTGGTGTTAGCAGACCCCTCAGAGCAGTTGTAAGCCGCACACCTCCTGGGTGTGGTATTCTGTCCTAGCTAGTGGCATTGAGACCACTTAAAGAGATTGAATTTGCTCTACAGTCTTAGCTAAGAGACATATGACTTTTAGCTCATGCTGTAGAGGCTCATGCATATAGCTCCAGAGATCCCAGGTTCGATCCCACCCGCCAGTGACTAGGGTCTGTCAGTGTTACAAGTGTCCCATAGGCTGTACAGCAGACTCATTAATCTCTATCTCCCTCTCTCTCAAGTGGTCTCAGTGCCACTAGATGGGACAGAACACCACACCCAGGAGGTGTGTGGGTTACACAGGTCCTGCAATGACGACCTTACTGAGATACCTGGGGCAAGTCACATCTCTCAGAGCCTTGCAGACTCAGTCCAGTAGTGCTGCTTTAGTCATGATCGGTTCTAGTTTTAAAGCCTCCTTGGCAACTGAATTTTTTAAATGAATGCTGGAATTTTGAGGTGATCACGTGGTTCGAGGAGCTGGGGCTCTTGGCACCGCCTATATTGCCTTTGCCTCAATCTGGCTCTGCCTTGTGAGAAAACAAAACTATAAATGCAGAAGTGTTTTGAGGCTGTTTCCTGAGGATCTTTAATGGGTTAAATACAGTTGCCGCTAGCCTGTTTCTAACACTGTTTCTCAGATCATTGTGGAGAGCGATTTCTTTCTTAAGAACCCTGTTATGATCATGTTCTAGAACCATGCTGTCAAAAAACTGTTTAGCCATGGTTGCTAATCAGGTTTAACCACAGTGTGGACAGGGAGTGTTCTAAGTACCAAAACTTCTACAGAATATCAAAGTTCTCTCAGATGTGTCCTTGATATAGGAATAAAAAAACAACCTTGTTAAAGGATTAAATTCTCTGCAAGGCACTAGCCCTGATCTATTTCAAAGTACCAACTTGAACACTTTTTATGGTTCAGAGACTTGTTTCCAATTTTGGTTTAAAGCTGTGATGAGAAGTGGAAGTGCCAAAAAAATCTCATCAGAAAGTATTTCCAGCCCAGCTTTGCAGCTGTAAAAGGGTCACATATTTTTGGATGAGGTTCAAATAAACATCCAAACTTTTAAAATCCTTAAATGAACTAAAGCTGAGTTCCTAACCCTTTGAGATTCCCCTCTGTCCTTAGTTATTAAACCATAGGACATGGGATACAATGAGCAGATGACTCAAAATGTTTTCATTGTTTCCTGTTCTAACATCCCTGAATTTTTCCCAACACTAACAGGTGTGTGGGTGACTCCTTCCAAATGCTCTCGACTAAGCACCTCTGCCTGATCCTTACTTCCAATTACTATTGGAGGCAGGCGTCTCTAAAACTGGAGAAAGAGAAACTTATTTTATAAGCAAGCTCAATATTAAACATAAGTAATGCATTCTCCAGCACTTATAATATAATAGCATCACTATAATATAACACATGCAGTCTTGCATTGCCCTGTTTAACCCTTTTATTGCCAAGCACATCGTCTTCAGCAAGTTCAAACAGAACAAGTCCCACTCATTTGGATGTAATTTCAAGATGTGCCTACCAGGTACACTGGACCGGAGAAACTCATTCCTTGGACAAAACTTTGTATATCACTTGGCATGGAAGAGGTTAAATTGTAACGATTATAACAGCAATTTTAAATGGATTTGCTTGTCTACACAGGGAAACTGACTGGCATAGCTATAGAGGAATACATTATTCTGCTATAGCTTTTCTAGAATAATTCTGTGTGGGCCCTCAATTATGGAATAAAAGTAACTTTATTTTGGAATAGTTACTCCGCTTCCAAAGCACAGTAATTATTCTAGAATAAAGTCACTTTTATTCTGGAATAGTGTTCACATGCCAGAGTTATGCTGGCATAGCTATAGTCTAATAATTACTTGTTATAGCCATGCTGATCAATTTCCCTGTGTACAGAAGCCCATAATCTTTTAGGAGAATAATAGTTTTGTGCTCTAAATACAAAGATCTGCAATTGCAACACTGCAGCTTCTATCCTTCCAAACTGAAGTAAAATCTGTAGTTTAATGTTCGTTTTTATTTTTTAATTAGTATTCTCAGGATGTGTGCCCTGTATTTAACAAATGCACACTTGGAAACATTATTATGTGGTGGTTATAATATAATTATTTTAGTTCTAATTGATTACTGCATCTTTTTTTCTTGAGTTCTTGCAGAATTCATAAGGGAGCTAGCAGAATCTTTTTGTGAATTCATCTAAATAACAAAAAATTGCAGTGTTTTTTTTTTTTACCAACTCTTCTTGCAATTAGGGTTGGTAGAAAATGTTCCATCTATACTGTTTGGATAGAAAATTGTGTTTGTGTGTGTGTAGATTTTTTTTGTTTTGTTTTTGAGTCAGCAAACCATATTTTCCCCCACACATTTTTTGTGGCAAGCAGACACCTTTAAATTTTTGTCAAAACCAAATAACTATAAAGCAAAAACTGTTCAGTTTTCATCCAAAAACGGAAACACACTGATTTGGATATGCCACCATGGTGCTTTCTGGGAGATGTAGTTCAATTACCTCATCCCTCCATTCCAGGTCCTCAGCTGGAGTTAATCTCCTATGATGGATTGTGGCATGACACTCACACGATGCACCTCTTCCCCTCACTAAGAGGGAAGCAATGGTGCATCATGGGGGACACAGTCCTCTCAGGGATCCCAGGCTACGGAGGATAATGGGAATAGGGTGCACTGCAGTGGCATTTCCAAGTCAAACTATTCCATTTTTATTTTAACTCTTTTATTAAAAAGTCAAATTTTCCACAAGGCAGAGGGAATCCCAATTGCGGACTAGCTGTACTTACAACATGTCTAACTTGTACAATTGCAAATAATTACATAGTGGCATTTCTAGTTGCCCAAAACATATAGTAAAGAAGCAATTCCTGTTAGTAAGAGTGAGTGGCTGGGCCCATTCTATATTGCTGACAAGTGGTCCTTCAGCATATCCGGTTCCGGTATAACTGATAAGTTAAAGTTCTTAGGAGTCAGTTCACTTGCTGCCTTACACACTGAAAATCTGAAATTTAGAGATCTCTGATATTAAGAATATTACTTATATTGATGCATTGAGAAGGAGCTGATGTATTTGCTTAAAAGTTTCATTTTAATGTAGGAAGTTGGTATTTTGCTGGTATTGTTGATGCAGCATTTTACCTTTGCCAGGAAGTGTGGTGCAGAGCATAGAGTTCTGGAGTAGGAGTCAGGAGATTTGAATGTCCTGTTCCTGATTCTGCAATGGAACTGCTATATGACACTTAACATCTCTGTGCCTCAATTTCCCCATTCGTAAAATCAGGGCAATATATATTGGGCTTCTGTAAAGCAGGCCTTAACATAATGATGTTTGTTAAGTGTTATATGAAATGTGACTCAACAATACAAATGTTGTATAGAGTCATCCAAGCTAAAATAGACAGGCCCACTTAATATCACTCATGCATATTAAATGCTCAGCTTTATCATCAGTAATCTTCCACGCCCTGAAGGCACTAACAATTGCAGTACCTTCCTTATAAAGAACATATATTGTTATATGGGGAAAAATAGGAGTTACTAACTGAAGAGTCTGGGCTGTGATTTTTAAGAGGTTTTGTTGAGACTCTTGGTTTTAAGTAAAGAATGTAGTCCAGAAGAATACATTTCTGTTCTTTTTAAAGCCCACACTTTCTGCATGCTAGGTGGGCTAAATTGCAACTATAGGTAGTGGCTTTTGTTAGCTGTTATGCCTGGGAGTGGACCTAATATTGAGAGTTTTCAGCAGTTTTTTTTAGCAAAATAACAAAACACCCACAGTCTGGTAAAACACAGGGCAAGTCTAATGAGTGAATATCCTTTGTGCACATGAGTTTTTTCTAGAATTATGCTATATGATCCCATTGACATGATTCCGAGCCAAGGCTCAGAGAGGTCTCGATAAAGTGCTGGGATCTGCTATTGCCTAGAGAGGATGTTTCATTATTATTTATTTTTACGGTGTATAAAGCTGGGAAAGCCTGTTACCATTACAGCTGAGCAACTAGTGAATTTTTCTGTTATGATACAGGACACAAAAATTTGGGAGAAAGGATCTGGTTTGATTCAAACAAACCATTTTTCCCCATTTTTTTTTTTCAAATGAAAAAACTAAAACTAAAATATCCTCCCCCCGATGAACCGATTTGTCAAATTTGCCCCAAATTCACAGAAAATTTCAGAGCACCAAAAATTGAATTAAAAAAAGAAAAAAGAAAAATCTATTTGTCAATTCTCCCCCCCCCCCCTCCGGGACCATTTACCCCTCCATTATGCTACAGTTACCCTCCGTGATCTTAGGCCTTGTCTAAACAAGAAAGCGACACCGGTTTAACTTAAGATAACGTGCTTTAGCCAAACCAGTGCCAAAGGCTGAACTCTTATTTTAGTTTAAACAAGGTTTATTTTGGTTTAGCTAACACTCATTGCAAAATAAGCATCCACAGAGGAGTTTGTACTGATTAAAATCACACAAGTTAAACCAGTGCAACTTTCTCTTGTAGGCCTCTGACCCTACACACTCAAACACAAGGACTGCTCTCTGCTAGCGACTACCGGGGTGCAAGCCACCCCAAAAGGACTGAGTGGGGAAGGGGAATGAGATGGGACCACAGCTCCAGCACTCTCCATACTGACTGGCAATAGTGTTTGGCCTTGGAGCAGATGTATGGTCCCCCCCTCAGAGGAGTGAAACAGTGGGCATGCTCCCCTTCATCCTTGGGATGTGTGGGAGACTAGACTCCTAGAGGCAGTTTCTGCTAAGGCACCTTATTAGTTCCATTTTTTAAAAGCTTTCATTTATCTATTTTATTATGGGGAGAGGAATGTTGCCAGAGGGAATAGCAGCAGGAAGGTGAGCATAAATGGGAGCAAAGTGGGTTGGGGAAAGAGGGAGGGAAGAAAGGGAATAGAACTGAGAAGGGAAGACAGAAAAAGGGGAAGGGCAATTGGTAAGGAGCGCAGAGAGCACGTGAGTCTCAATAGGTCATGACCCTGCACCTGTTGTGGTCCCGTCACCTTGGGGCACTGCCTTGTCATATGCAACAAAGCTGGGTCTCCCCAGCTGCCCTACCAGCTGGGCTTGCAGAGAAAGGGGAAGATCTGTAGAACACTGAGCCTGTCTTGTAGACTTCAAGATGGGCTTGTAACTGATACTGCACGTAAGTTATGGTTAGAGCCCCTTGTGGCAATCCTCCAAGAAGGATGTGTCGTGTTGCAAGTCAGTGGATAGATGTCTGCCCCAGATCCTTTCATAAGGCACAGATTTTTAACAGTGAATCTTTAATCTTTGGAACAACTTACCAAGGCCTGTGGAGGAGTCTCTATCATGGGGAAAATTTTCAATCAAAACTGGATGTTTTTTCTAAAAGAGCTCCTTTAGTTCAAATAGGAATAAAATCAGGGAAGCCCTATGACCTGTTATGGAGGAGGTCAGATAGGTCTGTTGTGATTGTTTAATCTGGCCTTTAAAATCTATGTGGTGTGGCCACTTTGTGCTAAACCACTGCCTTTAAGCTGGCACAGCTGACCATGGGACGATCATCCCAGTGTCAGGATCCTTCACGTAGAGCAGTGTAGACTTCTTCCCCCCACACATTTATGCTGCCAGTGTATGGAGTATGGCTGGGGCTGTTCAGCAGCTTGGGGCCATTGGCAGGTGGCACAACCTAGAGAATCGTGTAGGCCGCTCCCAGTTACGCTATAGAATGAGCCCAGCACACAGCTCACCTAGCAACAACAGGCCATCTTGGTAGCCTCATACATCCATGAGAAGCGCTTCTCCTCCACTGCTGAACCTTTTGGGCATTTGGGATCATTTTCCCCTGTCCTTCAACTCAGGTACATTGTATATATTTTTCTTCTTTGACTGGTTCAGGGAGAAAACAAACAGTGGAGTCCAAAAGAGACAAGGCTCTCTAATCTCTCATAAAAAGGCTGTGGAAATTTGAAAGGAAAGGAAGATGATGGTATCGCCTGCACTGAGACGGTAATTATGGGTTCCGGGAGGAAGTGTATAAAGCCTTATTGAGTGGAGATAACTGAAGCGGCTGGAGGGGCCTGTGCTGTGTGAGGAAAAGGCTGGAGGAAACCCTTATCAGACCTGTTATCCTGTCTCTGTCATTCCCAAACAGATTAATGAGCTCCAGGATGCCCTCATCCGTGTTCAGACTGGGCTCTGTTTATCCCGAAATAGAAGGGCCCGTCTCGTGCCAGAGTGTCATATTCCCAGGCTAGCAGCACCATTGTGTTTTATTACCCCATTGTATTCAGGGGTTACATCCAAACTTTTGCTCTTAAATCCTTAATCGCTGTTTTGATGGATGGGTTCCATGAGACAGTGGCCACCACAGATCACGTGTATAGAACCAAACAGTTGCTAAATGCTAGCAGAGGCTAGTCCTATTCCTCCTCATTGTGCTCCCTCTGGGCAAAACTAGCACTGATGATGGTGCTACACTTCCTGATGTCTGGGATGAAGGACAGGAGGTGGCCGCGACCCCCGTCTCCCAGCTCTGGTTAAGAGTGCTGGGCTTGCTTGGGGGAAGCACGCTTTGCCCAGTATCCCCATGATGGACATGGAGACAATGGCAGGTAAGTTCACATGTTCAGGAATGTCCCCTGCCTTCTTTGGCTCCAGCTCAGACAGTTGTCCCTGCAGGAGATAAAATGATATATGGGCTGCAATACAGAGCTTAGTAGAAGCATGACAAGTCAGTGATTATTTTACCCCCCTCCCCCATCTTTCAGTTCCCTCTGAAGCTCCTGGATGCTGTGCCGTTTTCCCCAGTTCAATCCTGGGGAATTATCCATATCTCTGACAAGAGACTAGGTTACTAATGCACCAACACAGCTGTTTTGACACTTTTGATGAATAACATTCAATACTATTAATTGGAACAATTGCTTTTCATTTAACTAAATCACTAGAATTGCTAAACCAAATTGAAACGGAATGTAATTTTGCCTTGCTCTCCTTTAATATGGGCCTCTAAATGTCTTCTCCCTGAAGAATTAGTAACTTAATCACCTAGCAGTGATAACTGTTTCATAGCCCTCAGCTGGAAGGCTTTTCTGCTAAGCAGCACTGCATGGGAGTAGAGTGTTAAAAGGGACCAAATCCCATCTCTTTCCTTTCTCCCCTCTCTGCTGTAATATTAATCATATTAAAAATGATTCTCCCCCTCTCTCTGTTTCAGCCACATCTTTACAGATCATCATAATTTCACTCCCCCCCCCCCATATCAATCACTCAGTATGTCTAACAGAGTGCATGATGATTATATCTGTCCATTATGTTAGATGGCTTTTTGCTTCCATTGATTGGGGAATGAGCTCTTGTTCGTTTTTTCTTTAACTAGTTCATCATACATTGCACACAACACAAACACAATTGTAATTATTATACTAAGTCCAAACTGACGTTAAGCCTAAAGTAGGCCTCAACAAGGCGAGCATTCCATTGTCTCTTTGTCTGTTAAAAAGATTGAGCCACATGCTTCAATGATCTGAAATTTTCCATTGTTACTACTGAGGGGAAGTCTCCTTTTTCAGAATGTTAAACACCCTGATTGCTTCCTTCAAGTTCTCAGATATTAGCCTTGCAAGTTTTTTTTATGCACGTTTGCTAGCCCAGACATCACCTACATGTCCGTCTTCTGCTGGAGCTGATAATAATAATAATAATAAAACACTAATAATGTTTTACTTGCTTGACATAAAAAGTGATTTATTGTGGATGAATAGAATTTTGCAAGGCTGAGTGATTATAAAGTAT